>NC_046155.1:229948016-230045074 GCF_011064425.1 Rattus rattus | reverse complement strand
ATACAATTTATTCTTGACTGTAAGTGCAAGATTCAGCTCAGCAACCTTCAGACCAGTCAGCAGCTGGCTCCGCAGACTTGATGCGCTCATGGTTCACCAAGGCTGTGTGTGAGGCTAGCTGCTGCCCACCTCTGCTGGGGTCTGAAGCTCCTACACTTTGCTCTCTTCTCTAAATGTAACTTACAGCAATAAGACTTCTGGTAGCAAGCAGAGAATAGACAGTCTGGTTCTACTTTCCTGTGGATTTAGGGCAGCTGTCCTCAACCTCTGCTTTCTGATCCCCTTCATCTGACCCTTTCATGGGGCTTGCCTAATACCATCAGGAAACACAGATATTTACAATGCCATTCACAACAGTAGCAAAATTACAGTTACAAAGTAGCAACAAAAATAATTTTATGGTTGGGGGTCACCACACTATGAGGACCTGTATTAAAGGGTTGCAGCATTAGAAAGGTTGAGAACCACTGATTTAGAGACTTAGAGACTTGTCCTGCCACCGTTTAAAGAAAGGGCCATGTAGTTGAGAGATCTGACTAGCATGTAAGAAGACCCCCACTGTCACCAGCATACTAGCCCGGTTAGACATTTCCTGACTTGTGAATACAGCTTTCTTCTTTCTCTCTCAGAACCAAGTAAGTTGTATCCAGAATTGATAGCAAATCTAAGACAGGTACCACCATAAAGATCCCCTTTTCAGTGTAGGGTCAATCCCTCGCAAGTGTCCCTGCCACCGGCAAATGGGCATAACACAGGCACACTCAGGCTGAGGGTCCTGGGGACAGCAAACTACTTCTGCCCCTGCCAGGTCTCATTTCTGTGTTTCTCTTGTCAGTGAAAAGGAGGCTACATGTTCACTCTGTTTCAATAATGTTTTACCAGCCTGAGACTGGTTTCCATATGTACTGTTTTCATGTTAGATTTCTGACAGTTTGCTTCTGTGAGGCAGCAAATGTGGTTGTAAAGATGAAGGCATAAGGATCCCCACACTTCAGCCACATGAAGCATCCCTCCGTAGTAGGCCAGCCCAGCTGCCCTAGGTGTCCCTTTTAGGTTCCTCCTCTGGCATAGGTCATGTGTATCCCCAACCTCTGATACAAAAGTACTGACAATGCCTCCTACACAGCATAAAAAATGACCCCAATTTCACATTTCACCACATTACGTAAAAGCAAGGTAACCCTCAGCACTGCAGAGGATGGAGAAACCTTTGAGGTAGGGGGTGAAGTTTTGACAATATGAAAGATACATCCTTGGAACTGCCTTCTGGACCTCTAAAAAGTAAGTTTGAAGAATGCAAAGAATGATCTGAGAAGAACTCCAGCCCTTGCTATGTCTGCAAGGCCCTCTGCCATGGTTTCAGCTCCTGTGCCCATCTACAATCACCCCCATGCACTCTCATGCTGAAATGTTTTGAAGGGTCCTTTCTCAGTGCTGAGCACCATGGCAGCTCCAGAGCCTTGTTCAAAGGGTGACCGTGTGTGTGTGTGTGTGTGTGTGTGTGTGTGTGTGTGTGTGTGTGTATGTTTATGCTCATGCATGTTTTAGTATTCAAGCTTCAGCAAAAGTACTTTCTTGGAGAACTCACGTGCCCCACTATAGCTGCAGGAGCGGGAACACTAGCACGGGTCTGGATTTTGTTTCCAGGATAGAATAAACAGACTTTCAGAGCTGGCCTGGTTTTAAGGCAAAATATGTCATGAGTTTCAAGCAAGAAAAACACAAACCAACCTTAGGAGATGTGGTCTGTTTAGAAACCAAAGAAGGCTTATTATAATAAAATAGGAATTCCAAAGCCCCCTACAGCCATGGGATCTTGTCCTGAGTAAACTTTGAAGATCAGTTCCTACTTTGTTCACACTCAGTTCTCTTCAGGAGAATGAAAATTTACTGACCAGTAGTACCCTGTAAGAGAAACAGTTCACTGAAGCAGAGTGATAACTGCTTCTGCTTTCAACTGTATTTTCTACAAGAAAAAGTCTAGAAAGAGTGCTGGTGGCTGTTTCACCTCATTAGCCCTGCTAATTTTATGCAAACTTCTTTGTTTTATTTTGTTTGCATTGTAGGTGTGTGGATGTTTGGCTTTGCATGTATGTCTGTGTAGCACAGTTCATGTGTGGTACCTGTGAAAGGGAGAGGAAGGGATTGGATCCCCTGGAAACAGAGTTACTGATAGCTATGAGCCACCGTGGGGGTTAGGCTTTAACCCTGGCCTTCTGCAAGAACAAGAAATGCTCTTAGCTGCTGAGACAATGCACCAGTACCTTATACACAGTTCTTAATGGACCAGGCTCTGGTCTCTAGGGAAATTGTCACCTTTGTAGGGCTTCCGGTGAACCCATGTCCAAAGTCACGCTTTGGTCTTGGACTTCAGGGTGGCGCTTAGTGCAAAACTCTTGGGAGAAATTAAGTTCCTCCTTAATTTCTGGCTGAAGAGAAGATGTTGCCGGCAATACTCAACCCTATTATACCAACTAGTCAGACTGAAATTTCAGTCTTGTCTAGCACTGCTGTCCTGGTAGCTAGTTTCTCAAAGTTTCCCATGCAGGTTACAGATGATCTGACTCTTCAGTGCTGAGGGAAGACAAGTGACCCAGGCATTCCAGGAAGCAAAGTTTTCCAGAACTGTGTGATGGTTGTTAAGGCTGCTTTTTGAATAGTCCTTGTGCTGGCTCCTGCTCCTTGACACTTTAAAACATTTTTTTTCTGAAGCCATTAGACTTCATCAGCCAGTAAGCCAGGAAAATCTGATTTTCACATTCAACATATTTCATGATTGCAGTCATGCCAAAAAGTCAGGTTTCATGTATAAATCCCTCCTTGGCTGTCCTGCAAAATGACCCCTACTGACCACAACAGCAGCCACAGTTTCCTGCATGAACACTGCTGAATTCCAGCAAAGTACATGTTCTCTCACTATGACTCAAAAGAGCTCTCCAAATACTAAACAGAACCCCTCTAAGTTACACAAGACTGATCTGATTAGAGTCGTTGTTTTACAAGCCATGGTTCCAGCAAGGTTTAGTAGTTCTATTACTGAAGCCAGGGAAGAGCCTGAAGGATGGGATACTACACATACCCTGACATGTGTGATTCAGTAAACACACACTACTTGTGTGTGCCCACGTGTGCATGCACACTGGCGCGTGCAAGCATGCTCACACATACACTGGAATGTGGGAGCATGCTCTCCTCTCCCTCTCCTCTCTCTCCCCTCCCTCCCCCCTCTCTCACACAAACACACACACACACACACACACACACACACACACACACACACTCACACTTGTGTGTTCCTTCCTGTTGCCATGCTGGCATGATTTGGCTGGTGTATGTTGCTTTCTATCCTGAGATCAACCACATTTCATTCAATTACAAATGTGCCACGGTTAGGCCAGGTGCTGGTGATTGCACAGCTGCTCCCATAATTCTCTCACCAGCACTGAGACATCAAAGGGTGGCAGAAGCTGTGACAACAATTGCAGGCATGCTGTACTGTTCAAAGGGGCATTCAGGAGAAAAGTCATCTACACAGACATGGCAACAAGAAACCACCTCCTCTTAGTTCTCCTTCCTTAAGGTTTTCTATCCTGCCAAGACTCCAGGGCCTTCTTCACAAGGAATGGATGAACTACCCAACACAGAGGCAATTATCAGAGCATACAGACTGCTACATCACCTGCAAATTCCAATGTGCTGCTAAATATTTTTTTTAAAAAAAATCTAAATGATGACTCCTACCTCTTCTGATTAGTCACCTTGACTTCCAAAACAACGGTGACAAGGTTTGAAAAGAAGTAATAGAATTCACTTTCAAATGCACTGTGCTGGGGAACATTCTCCTTTATTCGATGGCTGAGGTTATCAAAAGACTAAGTCGCTTGTTTAGTTCTCTAGTTCAGGGAGAATGCTCAGGAGTCATTGTCCTGAAGGGTCAGCAAGGATCTGGCAGGTGGTGATTGCAAAGAAAAGAAAAAGGGGTTTCGATGAAGTGAACAGATAATGGACTGCTACTGTTTTGGTAAACCAGCAAAAACACTACAGCAAAGTGCATCTAAAATCCAGCTTGAGGAAACCTCTGGGTTCCTAATGCAGGTTCACAAATATAGCAACCATAATGAAATGGATGCTTTTTAATGATTTCCTATAATGGTGTTTATATATGGAAGCGTTTTACCCTATTGAAGCAATTTAATTGGAAAATGGCAAAGGAAGAAGAGGCAGGCAGTCAGTTCCAATCAACAAACACGCTGACTATACTCTGCCCCAGTTTACCGGGCTCTGCCAAGTTGTCCCGTAAGTGGCTGCCTTCTTTAAGGACTTGGCAGAGAACCCTCTCATACCTGACTCTTCTTTAACCTCAGCACATTTTCCATTTAATCCTCAAGCATCCCCTCAGCCATGGTCTCTGGGAAGTTTCCTCCCGGGCCCCCGCCTTGCAGTTCCGTACCCCACTGTGGGTTTTTTCTACCAAACTATCCACATCTCCCAAAGACTGTGACAAGGGCAGGATGGCATCCATTGCTAATCAGATACTTGATGTGTCCTTGACCTCCATTAGATTGGCATATAAGGTCATCCAAAATCCCTGCCCTATGCAGTCTGCATTCTAGTGTAAGACAATGACTGGCAATATACAAAGGGGGAAAAAAGCAAATGTAGCCTTTCCACAGACGCCAGGTTCGAGGAAGGGGGCATGAGACGGATGCTGCAGACTTGAGAAGGAGAAAGCTACATGTGTGTTGTAGTAAGAGGCACTCCCAACAGAAGAGATAGCTTATACACATCCTGGAATCTGGTCAGGTTGGAGGGACAGTGAGAGAGGGGAAGTGTGATCAGAACCAGAGGATAGAGAGGAGGAAAGAAGGATGGTGGTAGTGAGTGCTCCAGGCTTCATGTTATCCCAGGCGAGGAGTCTGGATGCCAGCCCTGGTTTAAGAGATTTGAATATAGGAGTACAGCCCTCTGATGGCAGGTTCTGTGCCTTTCAGCCTTGATACCTAATGCAGTGCACAGTGAGTTTACAATGCCAGAACTTTACACAGCACACAATGAGTTTGTAGCCCTGTGACCTAAAATAGCATACTATGAGTTGGCAGCCCTATTATCTAACAGCACACTGTGAGTTTGCAGACTCGGTACCTAATGCAGCATCCCATGACGTTGGAAGACAGATGACTAAAGGCTCCTGTATGCTGATGTTAGACAGAGGCCATGCTTCTACAGGGCTCACTACTGCCAGGAAAGATGCTCCCAGTACAATTAACATACAATTCCAAGTGAGGTACGGGGTGGAAGAAAGCATTTGAGATGAATGATGAGGAAGAGTGGAGAAGCCTCACCCTGCAGACAGACAGCTGTGAGCTCCTGCCTTGGGGAATCAGTGTGACAGATGCTCTGTCATATCAGGAGCTCTGCGACGTCTCCCAGGAGAGAAGGCCATTGAAGTGGGTTTGTGCCTGCATTTCCCAAACTTAATTATGTGACTTTGTCAGACTGTGGGTCACTTATTAATTTCATAAAATACAATCTGAGAGAAACAAATGTAGGGGCCAGGGTAGGCCTGGTTCTCTGTAATGACAGGGACAATGTGACTGTTGGATGTTTGAACTTGTTTGACTGCTCCTGGCTGCCTGTGGCTGCATGCTGGAGTCTGGAATAAGCGGCAGCTGAGTCTAGACAATTACAATGCCTATTATGAACTTAGAGACCTTTGCCTAAGGGTTGGCTGGTAGCAGATGGCTGTGTGCGTTAGAACATTAAGTCTTGACCTTGGGTTCAGAAGTACTTGAGGGAGACAGCCTGGGTATAAAGCAAACCGACTTGAACACACACCCGAAGCTTTATCTTCCAGCTACCAAGGAGGAGGACTTTCACTCTTGTGCACATTATCGTGTGTGTAGTTTAAGCTGGTCTCACTTAGAATGCACCTCTCAATGGCTGATGTGGCTAAATCCATCTTATATGCCTTCTTAACATTTCAGACTGCTGAGTACTTATTGTTCCATCACATCTTAACACCAAGATACTCCACAGACAGGCCCATAGCCAGCCACATTCATTCATTGATTCATTGATTCATTCATTGATTCATTCATTCATTCCAATAGGATCTTTTAATACATACTTCTAGCCAGGCCCTAGGATGAAACAAACACCATGCAACTTCCTAGTAAAGTTTAGTGGAGTAGTCAGCCATGCATGTAATGGCATGATCTAGAATTTCCATATACTATAAGAAGAAAATATTACCACATTGACAAAGTCAGCACAGGCACCCATACACTCTGAGGTTTGCTAAGAACATTCATTTACACTAGAACTGAATTGAAAGGAAGATCCTCTGGCTTCTGCTAAGTACTGCTACTAGCTGTGGACCCAAAGGCTCAGTCTCCAGCTTCACTTGTCCACACACCTCAGCTGCTGCTTCAGCCACAACTGGATGTCTCCCAACAAATTTTCTGCAACCCAGCCACTCAACTTGACTTTTTTTAAAGATTTATTTATTTTATGTACATTGTAGCTATCTTTAGACACAACAGAAGAGGGCATCGGATCCCATTAGAGATGGTTGTGAGCCATCATGTGGTTACTGGGAATTGAACTCAGGACCTCTGGAAGCACAGTCAGCATTCTTAACTGCTGAGCCATGTCTCCAGCCCTCAGCTTGACTTCTTAATAATATGTATTATGTTCTTAAGCATCTCTAACCCAAATATCTCAAGACACCTCGAATTCATGACCTCTAAAAGACAATCAATCTCTGCCTCATTCTTTCCCCTTTGCAAAACAGAAAAACCGAGAGTAAATCACCTGCTCCCTCCCACCATGTTCCCACATTGATGAGCGGCCTCACCACCCATGCACTGTGTGCATGAATCTTACAAGACACCACACTTATGCCTCTGCTTTTATAGTTCTTCCAGTTCTTAAGCAAATCTCACCTGATTCATAACTTTTCTATCCCCGTCTTCTTGTCCTACATTTCTACTGTCGCTTTACTATTCCTTGTAACAATCTGGCCTACCTAGACTTTTTAAATGATTTCTTGACAAGCTTCCCCAACACACTCTTGATCTCTGGATTTACTTTCCACACTCCACACTGTGGAGTGATTTACAATGCAGCTGATTATCTCATGCTTCCCACCACTGTTAAATCCTTTAGCAGCTTCTGATAGGTCTTTGGGAAAGACTCCAACATGTTCTACAAGACACTGAGTGAGCTCGTTCCTACCTATCTCTGCACCCTTCATTTTTGCATAACAATTGTTCTTTGCCTTCCTGAATATATTCTCTATCCTCACAAAATGCCCTCAGCTCCTCCTCTACATGTTTAATTGCCAAAGACTCTCCCAGTCTTAGTTTACATGCTACTTCCTGGAACAAGATTTCCTAGGACCTCAGACTAATTGAATTCAGTTGATATTTTCACAATACCATGATTTATGATGTTATATCACCTATATGGGTATATGATTAAATAAATATATGTGTAATAGTTGATTAAAATCTTGCTTTCCAACTCATGAAAACTCAATATACTTCTCATCCTTCTCGTTCTTCTGCTACCTCTTCACTACCAGTGAACATCTGTCTCCAAGACATGGAAAGTTTCACTCTTCTCACTTCATGCCTGTTCAATCACAGAGATCATGTAGGCTCAAAAAATTTCAAATACTCCAACTGCAGTCTCTCTAAAGACTCCAGAAAGCCTTCCCAGGCAGACCAGTGGTTTATGACACTTCAACTCCAACTTTCATGCTACCTGGCAAAAAACAAAATTTATAAAGCAGTGCTGTTGCTCTATTGCTTTCCTACCTGCTTTTCTTTCTAAAAGACTTTATATGATAATTCCCAAACCCAATGATGGCCTGCAGCTGAAAACACTTCATCAAATATCTCCACTTGGCTATTTCGCTGCTAGTTCAACTGTAATAGTAACATTTTCTCAATTTGTTTCTCAAACACATTTCTTACCAAGGAATATGATCATCTTCTTAGTCACTTGGATAAACATGGTGAAGACATTTGGATCCCTCCTTCTTAGCTAAAACCCTCCTGGCTTCTTCTACTGTAAAGCACTACCACCCATTCCATCCCTTCCACTCCCACCACAGCAACTGTGGAAGAACTGTAACTAGGAATACTGCAATGGTCTTTAACACATCTTCCTGCTTCTGGAATGTTCAAAGCAGAGGTTAGCAAAGAAGAAATCTAACTTGGCTCTCTGGTTCTCCGGTGCCCAATATGACAGCGAACCAAGAATATTCGTGCCATCATCAAACTTCTTGAATGTTTAAATCTTAATTTGGGCTGTCTTGCATTTTTGAGGTTTCCCTTACAAAGGAGAAACTAAGCAGGAGGCCTGGGAAGACTCACCCATGTCAGCAGTGACCATAGTAGACTGGTTCTCAGGGATGGACACAGAGGTCTGGTCTTGGTCCACACTTCTGGAGTCTTCATTGACCTCTTGTTGACTCTGGCTGAGCTCTGACCGAAGTTCTGAGTACTCATCTTCCTCCCTGCAAAAAAAGAGAGCCACTCACCATTGAGTGAAGCTGCAGTCAGCCACCATTGGTGGAGGATGTGCAGAGAGTCCTTGGAAAATATATTTTGTAAGGAACAAGCAAGAATGTTCAAAAGCAAACAGTTTTCTATTCCAGGCTGCAGGCACTAGGGTCCCTTTCAATCCTCACAGATGGTTATATCTAAGATGATGTAGTGTGCAAAACTTCAGAATTTCTTGTGCTTCAGTATTTTCACACAGTTATGTACTGAATGAAATTGACGCAGCAGTCCATGAGAAATGTGTCTCTTCAAAGATTTCCTGGAAAGGTCAGAGCTCTTTATCTTTCCTCAAATTAAGAGGTAATAAAGAACACAGTATACTAACATCGAGGCTACAATTGAATAAAACAATGAAGAATATGATAAACTGCAAATTACACACCCTCATTTGGAGGGTCCCGGTGAAGCCTTTCTTCCTAGAACTTGACAGAGAGAGATGAGTTGAAGCTACTGAGAAATCTCATGTTAAGCTGGACTCTGGGTGGGCAGATTGGCATTTCTAAATGTGGTGGTTTGAATGAAAATGACCCAAAGACTCAGAGAGTGACACTATTAGAGGTGTGGCCTTGTTGGAGTGGGTGTGGCTTTCTTGGAGTGGATGTGGCCTTGTTGGAGTGGCTCTGGCCTTGTTGAAGTGGGTGTGGCCTTTCAGAGTGACTGTGTCACTGAAGATGGGCTTTGAGGTTTCAGACGCTCAAGGCAGATCCAGTGTCTCGCTGCTGCCTGCTGATTCAGATGTAGAACTCTCAGTTACCTCTCCAGCACCATGTTTGTCTGCACGCCACCATGTTTCTTGCCATGATGATAATGGATTAAACCTCTGAACTGCAAGCCAGCCCAAACTACATTTTTACTTTTATATAATTTGCCATTGTCATGGTGTCTCTTTACAGCAATAGAAACCCTAATTAGGACACTAAGAAATACCACACTTAGGTTCCCCAAGAGTAGGGTATGAAGGGTACACTGTAGGAGAGATTCCATCCAACTCTGTGTCCCTGTTTTTCTCTTTGCATTTACAGATGGAGGGCAGCCCTGAAGCACAGCTATTTTATCCCCATGCGTTCACTCATCTTTTCTCAGCCCTTCATGGTTATTCAACCTCAGACTTATGTTACCAGCAAACAGGACAGCTTCTAACTGGAATGTGCATCTCAAAGTGCCTGCCTTGGCTCCTCTGTATTACAGCATCATATATGGCATACACAGACCTGAAGAGGAGACAATAATTCTCTTGAAAGCATTTCTTTTGTAAATGAACCCAAAGACTACATTGTTAGGGGATTTAATTACAGGCATAGAAAGCTCACTAGTTTCTAGTTAGTCTAAGGGAAAGGGTATCAATAAAGAAAGCTAAGAAGAAAATATACTCACTAACCTAAACCTCATTTTAAGCTGTCAAAGAATAGAGGATGCAAAGTCTGTGTTCTGAGTAGACCAAGATAGTGAGTGGCTTGGGGAAGAGGGATAAATCAGATAAACATTAACGCCTCTCTAAAGTTCTTGGTTCCCTCAACAAAGCAATCTTCTCATGCTTCTTAAGTGGCCCATGCTAAATAAGAGACTTTGTAGAAAACCACTTAGAAAGCTAGGAAGATTTTCAACAGTTATTTACAAAGCCTCTGGCTATACAAAGTATGCATCAGAATGGGAGTGAAGGTAAAAATAAAAACAGGTTATAAGCTATGAATGTTAATTATTTAGACATCTACATGAGTCAACAATAATCAGGTTTAGGTGAGAAAACAAAGAGTAGTCTTATTAGTCACCTTTTGATCTAGAGGGTAATTGTTTGTGAACTGATACATCAGTTCTTCCTTTAGTCAGAATTTAAAATTGGCTTGACAGATTCTGAACACACAGCGCCTGCCAAATCTGCTCTATATCAAATTGCTTCCAGGGATTAGTAGGAATGACTTTATAAAGGAGTAATGAGGGAGAGGGTGTGAGAAGGAAACATAATGAGGGAGACATCTCCAGGGTGAGTGGGAAAGAGAATGATTTCACACTCCTAATGGCACCTGGGGCTGGAGGATTTCATGTCATGAAAGCAAATTGAGGATCCCATTCAAGGTATCAGAGAATCAAGATGATTCATGAAAGCAAAGTCTGGATAGATGCCATCTTCCAGGACACAAATGTATCCACAACCCTTTCTAACTCGAGATGTGCTAGGAAGGGACACAGAGGGACCATCATTCCAGGTTGAGAGACAAAATGAGCATAAGCAGAAGCTCAGAGCTTTGAGGTATTGACCAAGGTGTTTAGTAGAGCTGTTACCAAAGTGGGGCAGGAGCTTGACTGGGCAGTGTGGGTCAAAAGGAGAATTTATTATATTAGAGGAAGCAAAACAAACAAACAAAACATGGTAGCAAGTGCTTTTACCAAGCCATCTTCCTGTTCCCTGTACAATAACCCTTACTCTTGTACCAGGTTATTTCTTTGAGGTAGGGCTGTCTCCTTCC
Source organism: Rattus rattus (assembly GCF_011064425.1). Classification (NCBI taxonomy): domain Eukaryota; kingdom Metazoa; phylum Chordata; class Mammalia; order Rodentia; family Muridae; genus Rattus; species Rattus rattus. Next base: position 230,034,039 of record NC_046155.1, on the reverse strand, counting down.
CCCAAATCCATTGGTAATCCCAGTGATAAGAAAATATGAATAAATTCCCCAACATGAGTGTGTTTAGACACAAAAATAAAAGTGTATATAAATGAGTCATCCATGGAGTGGATAGTTGTTGCTAAAATGAAATTACCAAGTCTCAAGTGTCTCTCCTTGGGATGTAAAAGATCCCCTCACAGGATTCCAAAAGCCTGCAGTTCTGTATACTAAGAAGCTTCAAGGGGCTTTGTATAGACTTGCAATCATTAACACTTGCTTCTAGTTATATTAGAAAATATAACTAAGTATCCTAGAGTGGTAGGTTCTAGAGCATGCACACACATAGACACATGATGATCACCAGTGGCAGGAAAGTCACATGGAAGACTCCTAAAACCAGAAGAGCCAGAATCCATATTTTAAAAATAGTACATCCAAAACATGGTTATGTGCTGTGACTGATACATTATGCAATTATTTTACAGTGCAACCTAATTCCTTACTTTAGAACCAATGAAATAATAATCTTACATTTTGGCCTATGGACTCCATTCACAGTAAAATTATTTAGTCATAAAAGGGAAAAGTTGACAAAGGTATAGTTCTCATGTGCTGTAGACTTGGAGCTGATGTTTCTGTGTAGCTGAAAGTGTCGAGAAATACAACATCATAAGCTAACTTCATGTACATCCAGTTTTGCCATGAGCCTGACACAAATTGGAAGACAGCCTAGATGATTGCTCATTGGCTTTCATAGCTGTCAGTCAGTTATAATTATCAAACCCACGTGACTTGAGCCAACAGGTTTTTCAGTTTTTTAAAAATTGATCAACATTCTATCTTGCTTACAGTGAAATGCAGACCTTCCCTGAAATGGCTGATAAATGAAAGAAACATATTCCTTTCAATTCGCTTAAAGATTCCATTGCAGAAAATAGGAGGTAAATTGTGGGTAAAGTGTGGATTTCTGAACTTCTCCTTCCTGTTTCCCATACAGCAGAGAGGAAGACAGAGCGCATCTATGAGCCTTCAGGTAAGCAACTAAGCAAGGGAAATATGCACCCATAGCATAACATTCCATTATTATCCTAAGATCTGATGCAAGGGCGAGAGAAAAGGACTTACTGTACTCAGCAGTGCTCCTCCTATTCACACAGGAGGAAAGGGGAACAGAAATATGATCTTTCTGGATTTTAGTTCACTTTTAGGGCTCTCAAACAGAACAGCACATTTTGTTAGGGAGATAAAGAGGTCTTGGTCACTCTTTGAGACACAGCACAGGGTTGCTGTGTGGATTGAAAAGTCATGAAGCATAGTGGGGGGTCCTGAAGCAGTCCTGAAAACCTAGTTGTTAGGTGACACACTGCAGGAGACTGATACATCAGAGATTACCTTGTTCCCCAGGGAGGGGGCTCCTGCAGAGGGGTTCAGTGCAGATACAAAGATCAAAGAAGCAGGGAGTTAGTAGTGGGGGGAAGTTGCTATCCAGGATGGAAGGTGTTAGAAAGACCCACCATGTGACCCAAGACTGAGGATGGAAGTCAGCAGGGCAGTGTTCTCAATGGTCAAAGAGGCCTCCAGTAGAGATAGTGAGAGAGATTAGGCCCAGTGCCAAGAAATGGAGCCAAAACAAAAAAAGGACATTTAGACTTTTCAGTTAAAAAGTCATCCATCACTCAAGCACCAGGTCCCCTGCAGTCCAGACACCACCCAAACCTGAAGAGATCCAGTCAAAAGCTCCCTGCACCCAAATCCCTTGGGAGGGAGAGCTTCAGAGGGGCAGACTACACTCAGCTGACATTTCTGACTCCAGCTGAAAACAACTAACACCATCTGGGACCCTGATGCACTGGAGGTGGGGGGTGGGGGGGAGGCAGAGCAGGCCCTCCTGGTTGTTGCCCTCATGGAGAGCTCAAAGGCAGCCCCCCAGGAGCAACTTCAGCCACGGGACCAGAGGTAGGACAAACCTTTCTGCTCCAAGTGACCTGCCTGGTGGACTCAGGACACACACCCAAAAAACAGCTGAAGACCAGTAGACAGGAAAAACTACACGCCCGAAAGCAGAACACTCTGTTCCCATAACTGGCTGTAAGAAAATAGGAAAACAGGTCAACAGCACTCCTGACACACAGGCATATAGGAAGGTCTAGCCACTGTCAGAAATTGCAGAACAAGGTAACACCAGAGACAACCTGATGACAAGAGGCAAGCACAGGAACCCAAGGAACAGAAACCAAGACTACATGGCATCATCAGAGCCCAATTCTCCCACTAAAGCAAACACTGAATATTCAAGCACACCAGAAAAGCAAGATCTAGATTTAAAATCACATTTGATCATGATGCTGGAGGACTTCAAGAAAGACATGAAGATCTCCCTTAGAGAAACGCAGGAAAACATAAATAAACAAGTAGAAGCCTATAGAGAGGAATCACAAAAATCCCTGAAAGAATTCCAGGAAAACACAATCAAACAGTTGAAGGAATTAAAAATGGAAATAGAAGCAATAAAGAAAGAACACAGGGAAACAACCCTGGATATAGAAAACCAAAAGAAGAGACAAGGAGCTGTAGATACAAGCATCACCAACAGAATACAAGAGATGGAAGAGAGAATCTCAGGAGCAGAAGATTCCATAGAAATCATTGACTCAACTGTCAAAGATAATGTAAAGCGGAAAAAGCTACTGGTCCAAAACATACAGGAAATCCAGGACTCAATGAGAAGATCAAACCAAAGGAAAATAGGTATAGAAGAGAGTGAAGACTCCCAGCTCAAAGGACCAATAAATATCTTCAACAAAATCATAGAAGAAAACTTCCCTAACCTAAAGAAAGAGATGCCCATAAACATACAAGATGCCTACAGAACTCCAAATAGATTGGACCAGAAAAGAAACTCCTCCCTTCACATAATAGTCAAAACACCAAATGCACAAAATAAAGAAAGCATATTAAAAGAAGTAAGAGAAAAAGGTCAAGTAACATATAAAGACAGACCTATCAGAATCACACCAGACATCTCACCAGAGACTATGAAAGCCAGAAGATCCTGGACAGTTATCATACAAACCCTAAGAGAACACAAATGCCAGCCCAGGTTACTGTATCCAGCAAAACTCTCAATTAACATAGATGGAGAAACCAAGACATTCCATGACAAAATCAAATTTATACAACATCTTTCTACAAATCCAGCCCTACAAAGGGTAATAAATGGTAAAGTCCAACATAAGGAGGCAAGCTACATCATAGAAAAAGCAAGAAAATAATCGTCTTGGCAACAAAACAAAGAGAAGAAAAGCACACAAACATAATCTCACATCCAAATACTAATATAACAGGAAAAAACAATCACTATTCCTTAATATCTCTCAACATCAATGGACTCAATTCCCCAATAAAAAGACACAGATTAACAAACTGGATATGCAATGAGGACCCTGAATTCTGCTGCTTACAGGAAACACACCTCAGAGACAAAGACTGGAAAATGACTTTCCAAGCAAATGCTTTGAAGAAGCAAGCTGGAGTAGCCATTCTAATATCGAATAAAATGGATTTTCAACTAAAAGTCATCAAAAAAGATAAGGAAAGACACATATTCATCAAAGGAAAAATCCACCAAAATGAACTCTCAATCCTAAATATCTATGCTCCAAATAGGTCACCTACATACATAAAAGAAACGTTACTAAACCTGAAAGCACACATTGCACCTCACACAATAATAGTAGGAGATTTCAACACCCCACAAGCATCAATGGACAGATCGTGGAAACAGAAATTAAACAGAGACATAGACAGAATAAGAAATGTCATGAACCAAATGGACTTAACAGATATTTATAGAACATTCTATCCTAAAATAAATGGATATACCTTCTTCTTACCATCTCATGGAACTTTCTCCAAAATTGACCATATAATTGGTCAAGAAACAGGCCTCAATAGATATGGAAAGATAGAAATAATCCCATGCATCTTATCAGACCATCACGGGCTAAATCTGGTCTTCAACAACAAGGGAAGAACGCCCACATATACATGGAAGTTGAACAATGCTCTACTCAATGATTTCCTGGTCAAGGAAGAAATAAAGAAAGAAATTAAAGACTTCACAGAATTTAATGAAAATGAAGATACAACATACCCAATGGGACACAATGAAAGCTGTGCTAAGAGGAAAACTCATAGCTCTGAGTGCCTGCAGAAAGAAACAGGAGAGAGCATATATCAGCAGCTTGACAGCACACCTAAAAGCTCTAGAACAAAAAGAAGCAAATACACCAGGAGGAGTAGAAGGCAGGAAATAATCAAACTCAGAGCTGAAATCAACCAAGTAGAAAAAAAGAACCATAGAAAGAATCAACAGAACCAAAAGTTGGTTCTTTGAGAAAATCAACAAGATAGATAAACCCTTAGCCAGACTAACAAGAGGACACAGAGAGTGTGACCAAATTAACAAAATCAGAAATGAAAAGGGAGACATAACTACAGAATCAGAGGTATTTTGAAAAATCATCAGATCCTACTACAAAAGCCTATATTCAACAAAAGTAGAAAATCTGCAGGAAATGGACAATTTCCTAGACAGATACCAGGTACCGAAGTTAAATCAGGAACAGATAAACCAGTTAAACAACCCCATAACTCCTAAGTAAATAGAAGCAGTCATTAAAGGTCTCCCAACCAAAAAGAGCCCAGGTCCAGATGGGTTTAGTGCAGAATTCTATGAACCCACACACCTATGGGCACTTGAATTTTGACCAAGGAACCAAAACCATCCAATGGAAAACAGATAGCATTTTCAACAAATGGTGCTGGTTCAACTGGAGGTCAGCATGTAGAAGAATGCAGATCGATCCATTCTTATCACCCTGTACAAAGCTTAAGTCCAAGTGGATCAAGGACCTCCACATCAAACCAGATACACTCAAACTAATAGAAGAAAAACTAGGGAAGCATCTGGAACACATGGGCACTGGAAAAAATTTCCTGAACAAAACACCAATGGCTTATGCTCTAAGATCAAGAATGGACAACTGGGATCTCATAAAACTGCAAAGCGTCTGTAAGGCAAAGGACACTGTTGTTAGGACAAAATGGCACCCAACAGATTGGGAAAAGATCTTTACCAATCCTACAATAGATAGAGGCCTTATATCCAAAATATACAAAGAACTCAAGAAGTTAGACTTCAGGGAGACAAATAACCCTATTGAAAAATGGGGTTCAGAGCTGAACAAAGAATTCAGAGCTGAGGAATGCCGAATGGCTGAGAAACACCTAAAGAAATGTTCAACATCTTTAGTCATAAGGGAAATGCAAATCAAAAAAACCCTGAGATTTCACCTCACACCATTGACAATGACTAAGATCAAAAACTCAGGTGACAGCAAGTGCCGACGAGGATATGGAGAACGAGGAACACTCCTCCATTGTTGGTAGGATTACAGACCGGTACAACCATCTCGAAATCAGTCCGGACTTTCCTCAGAAAATTGGACATTGAACTACCTGAGGACCCAGTTATACCTCTCTTTGGCATATACCGAAAAGATGCCCCAACATATCACAAAGAAACGTACTCCACTATGTTCATAGCAGCCTTATTTATAATAGCCAGAAGCTGGAAAGAACCCTGATGCCCTTCAACAGACGAATGGATACAGAGGTTGTGGTACATCTACACAATGGAATACTACTCAGCTGTCAAAAACAATGAAATTCAAATGGATGAAACTGGAAAATATCATCATGAATGAGGTAACCCAATCACAGGAAAACACACATGGTATCCACTCACTGATAAGTGGATATTAGCCCAAATGTTCGAATTACCCTAGATGCACAGAACACATGAAAATCAAGAAGGATGTCCAAAATGTGAATGCTTTACTACTTCCTTAAAAGCAAAACAAGAATACCTTTGGGAGGGAATAGGGAGGCAAAGTTTAGAATGCAGGCAGAAGGAACACCCACTCAGAGTCTGCCCCGCACGTGGTCCATACATATACAGCCACCAAACTAGATAAGATGGATGAAGCAAAGAAGTGCAGGCCGACAGGAACCGCATGTAGATTGCTCCTGAGACACGCAGCCAGAATACAGCAAATACATAGGCGAATGCCAACATTAAATCACTGAACTGAGAAAGGGACTCCTGTTGAAGGAATCAGAGAAAGGACTGAAAGGGCTTGAAGGGCCTTGAAACCCCATATGAACAACAATGCCAACCAACCAGAGCTTCCAGGGACTAAGCCACTACCCTAATACTATACATGGACTGACCCTGGGTTCCAACCTCATACGTAGCAATGAATAGCCTAGTAAGAGCACCAGTGGAAGGGGAAGCCCTTGGTCCTGCCAAGACTGAACCCTCAGTGAACGTGATTGTTGAGGGTAGGGCAGTAATGGGGGGAGGATGGGGAGGGGAACACCCATAGAGAAGGGGAGGGTGACGGGTTAGGGGGATGTTGGCGTGGAAACCAGGAAAGGGAATAACAATCGAAATGTAAATAAGAAATATCTAAGTTAATAAAGATGAAAAAAAAAAAGTCATCCATTAGTGGGCAGCATGGTTAGACACACCTGTAATACCTGCGCAGAAGAGGCCAAGACAAGAGAATCACAAGGTTTGGGCAGCTATAACAGTCAGTGTCAGTGGGTCCTGACTAGATGAAGAAACCTGTAAGTAGCATTCCTTCTCTGTGGTGTCTGCTTCAAGCTCCTGCCTTGAGTTCCTTCCTCAGCTTATCTTGATAGCAGAATTGTAAGATAAAAGAAATTTTTTTCTTCCCCAAGTTGCTTTTCACAGCAACAGAAAATAAACATGGAGAATAAATATCCACATATATAGTTATACAGCTAGACACTATCTCAAAAACAGAAAAATAAAAATTGGTGGGCTGGCATGGGAGGCCATGTGTGGAGCATGTGTGAGGCTCTCGGTTCTATCTCCAGCATTGCAAAAGAGAGGGAGGAAGGTGTAAGAGAAGAAAGGGGAGGGGAGGAGCTTGGGGAGAAAGACAGAGAAATCATTAGCATCTTATGCTGCTCAGGCTTCCAAAACCGAATACTACAGACTGGGTGGCTTAAACAACAGAAATGTGGCTTCTCATGTTTCTGAAGGCTGGAAAGCCCAAATGCATTGGCAGCGCGGTCATTTTCAGGAGGGATCCTCTTTCTGGCTTGCAGATGGCTTGCCTTCTCATTCTGTCATTACATGGCTGGGAGGACGCCAGCTCTCTGGTGTCTCTTCTTATGAGGGCAGGATCCCACCATGGCAGCCCTACCTTAGTGACTCCATCTGACCCTCTGCAAAGCCCGTCTATGAACATCACACCCTGGTGATGAGCAGAAGACAGAAGGCAACTTTCAGCCTATTGGAAAAGGGGTTTTGGAGTAAACTGCTGGGGCAAGAAGCAAGACAACAATGAGTTCTGAGCTCTCCCAAGAAAGGAGAGAACAGAGATGAGTTGAGAGGGTTAGCAAGGAAAGGCTGGTGTTACAAGAGTTGCTTATGGGAAAGAAATGATCTCATGTTCAGTTTGCTTAGACATCACTCTTTTTTCCTTCTGGGATCCAAAGTATTCTACGGTCATATTCTTTTCCTATTTTCTATCCCATTATATAATCTCCCCAAGTCAAACTAAACATCTTTTAAAAGGCAGTCACAATACACAGAAGTGAAAAAGCACAGATTATAAAACAATGCGTGTGGTGTGCTGTTTAAAAGATTCAACAGAAAACATTTCAGAAGGACATATACACAAAATGTTCGGTGTTTGCCCCTAGGACGTGGGATTTAGGATGCAGTCAGCAGGGATCAGTTAGGAAAACAAACTGTGCTAGAAGCTCAAGCAGACGGCATTGCATCCAGGCAGGTCTGTGCTTGCAATGCTGGTCGAAGAATAAGGATAAGACAGAGGTGAATGGGTGGTGGCCACCAAGAGCTGTCAGCCTTGTCACCCCAGCTCTGGTCTCTCTGTTGCTTCTGTTATATATCAGTTCAGAACTTTGTGTCTGGCCAATCAAGGCAGACCCTTGCATCTTCATATCTACTGCCATTATCATAGCCTGGTGGGGATGGTTAATATCTCTACTTTCTCCTAGATCCATGTGGGCATATTTTATCACCAGACTGAAAGCAATCCAGGAAACACCAGAGAAAGGGGTCTGGAAAGTAGTCCCAGAGCCCAGAATCCCTTTGATTTTGAGGAAACAGAAAAAGAGCAGGGAATGGTAATTGGGCCAGAAGGCAGTCATTATAGTCTACACTTGATGACTGCTCAGTTACCATCAAATACGTCCTCTACATCAGTTAAATTTCTCAACCACAACAGCAACGGCATCATTAGCCTTCTGTAATTGTCCCTCTCATCAATGGAATGAGTTCATCTGCTCCTCAAGATGGGAGAAGCACTTTATATCAGCTACCATATCTACTGTCAGAGGACCTCCTCTAGCCAATGGCAGACATGACTAGACACTGTCAAAGCTAGCCACCAAGTGACATGTTTCACTTCATATACAAGTAGCAGAAAATCAAGAGGAGAAACAAAATGTATATATACAAAGCTAGAAAATGAAGTATACTTTAGCCACTGTTTCTACAACTGGTCATGAGGCTGAAAACTTCCTTTTTGTTTTTTTCCTACTAGGAAATCTGTTTCTTTTGGCTTGGCCGGTACCTCACTTTAGTCATAATTAATTCTTTCATTCTTACTTTTTTCAAGATTTACTTATTTTATGTATATATTTCCCTTTCATGTATGTATATATTTCCCTTTCATGTATGTATATACACCATATGGTATGTGCCTGGTGCCAATGGAGGTCATAGGAGATATCTGATCCCCCATACTGGAAGTAAAGGTGCTGTGAGTCACTATACAGGTTCTAAGAATTAAACTCATGTGCTCCTTAAGAGCAGCAAGTTTTCTTAACCACCATCTCTCAAGCCCAGAATTAGTGTTTTCCCTAGTAAAGTATTTCAAAATCTTTATTCTTAAAAGGTCTGCCCCTGTATTGTCTTGCTCTAACCTATTAAGTTTAACTGTTAACAATTTCTAGCCAGTAGCCTAGCAAGTTCCAGGTTCCTAACACAATCCTAATTACCCACTGTGTCTCCCTCACCTGTCACTCCAGCCAATACAATAACTACTTTTCTTCCCTCTGTAATTCAATGGCATTCTAAGAAACATCAAATGCTAGTCTTTTCTGTCAAACAGCATAAAACCTAATTAGGACAAGGAATTTAATCCATTTTCTCTCACCTTGTTAAGACTTTTATGCAAATCTTTTTATCTCTTCCCTTATAGACCTTTATATAAATGTGTTAGTACGCTCCACCCAATAAAATATTTATTTAACTACACTTTGTCCCTTACTGCATCTCCTTTGCCTTGAATCTTGTGAAACTAACCAATGTTGAAAGAGTATGAAGTCAGATCCCAGATGGTGGAGAAAAGACAGTCACCACCTACATTGGAATAGAATCAAGTGCACTTCGTGTGCCCATGTGCTTGCCCACCCAGTTTGGTTTCTGATACATCTTTCTAAAAAAGACTATTTCTCCTTTGTTCCCATGTTCCTTCGTGAGACACCAACAGCATGGATACTCCAAAGAGCCATGTGGTTGACCGTGGAACCCTTATCCTCTTCTCCATACCTGTACATTCCCTATAGACTTGTCATCTACGAGAGCGTGATGATGCAAGGATGAAAACCAACATTTTTGGTGTAGGTTTTTGAAAGGAGAACTCAGAGTTGTTTGAGGATGAAGACATAGACAGTCCTTCCACTTCTCCCTCCCTCTTTATCCTTGGCTATCACAAAAAGGATACTACAAACAGGTGCAGGTTTTACCTTACCTTAGGTTATTGAAAAGTAGAGGATAAGGCTGGAGAAATGATAGCACAGCACTTAAGATCACCAGCTGTTCTTCCAGAGGCTAAGTTTGATTCCCAGCAACCATAAGGTGGCTTAACAACCATCTATACTGGGATCTAATGCCCTCTTCTGGCATGCAGGCATACATACAGATAAAGCATGAATATACATCAAATAAAATAAATAAATCTTAAAAAAAAAAAAAAAAAGAAGAGTAGAGGATTAGCTTCAGAGGCACCTTACTAATGTGACAACCAGCCCTCTACACCTGGGGCATGTCAAGGTAGTTAAGAATTCATCCACCATGTGTTGTTCCTGGGGTTGCCACAGCAACAGGGAGTAGAGGAAAAATACAGTTCCACGAGTGCTGGAGGCTGGGGCCCTGCCTTAGCCTCTGGAGTTCAGAGCCAGGAAGAACCCAGTCTTACTGGCCCACAGAACACATAACTAGGTAAGAAATCCCCTCAAGGAGGAGCTAGCTTATTTGCATAATGAAAACAGGTAGAAAGTAACATGACATCTGCACAGATGTGAACTTCCTTTAAATCAGAGATACTGACATGTCTTTAAGGTCACATAGTTTACCATTTCCAAGTGAGTCAGTCTGGCTATTACATCAGTTTAAACATTTTGAGATAGAGCTGTTCCCTTGATAGGCGCTGCACTTTCACAACCGACCACACCCATTCACTGTCACCTTCTCGAGTTTTTAAACGGCAAACTCATTTTTAATAGAAATCGTCACTTTGCCAAATATTCTCTGTTAGGCTCTTTGAAATCTACTATAATCATCTCTTTGGGCTAAAATCTTCTTGTAGATCATGTATTTCTAACCCACAATCACTCTGTGGACCAGGATACAATTTTAAAACCTTAACGTTTTAAATTGGAACAGGAAATTTATTGTGCGGCTCCAAGTCAATGTAAAATTTTCCATGATTTTGCCCAGAAAACAGATGCCTGTCAGCATTCTCACCAAGAAGCCCCATCATTACTGCGACTCTCAGAGTTGGAACAAAATGCATCCAAAGTCTCCTGAGCCAGAGCTTCTCCAGGGAGGACTCAAAGTAGCTGCCTCTGAGAGTCTTTTAATTATGGCTTATGCAAATGCTTCATGAAAAGAGCATCCCTTTTCCAGGAAGGAATGCACCGGGATGTTCCCTGTCCACCAGAGTGAGTTCCTCAGCAAGTCCCCTTGAGCCACAGGGCACAGGCAGAGAACTGAGCACTGCGTGCTGCAGACTAAGGAGCCAAATAGACCAATAAGCCAGGGAGGTGAATTTCAAAGACTGATAACAAAGCAAAACTTGAATATTTGGGTTCCAACTCTACCTCCCCTCTCTTCGCTAACTCTTCTCCTTCAGTATTCCTTTTAACCATGGTTTCGTACCAGTGAACTGATGGGTCAAGCCTTGCCTAAGGAATTTAGTAAGAGGATAAGTGTCTCCACTGATAAACTACTTGGGATAAGCAAAAAATACTAAAAGATTATCTAGAATCCTATATAATGCTTAGCCGTGAGCCACATTCACGAGGCTCAGAACCTCTAAGGGAGGTACAAAGTCTGGAGAGAATTTGGTGACCAAAGGAGGCAGGAAGGGCATCAGACTGTTGTCTGTCTCTAAGACTGAGAGACATTCACCTAGAACTTGCTAATAAAGCACTTTGCTTGACTGCTGATTCTATACCCTTAGCAAAAACTCCACCCTGTCTACCTTCTAGGATGGTTGTGAGGATCAGAATCAGAAGGGGATAACAGAGATCAAGGCATATGGCTCACATAGTGCTCACAGGGGCTCTTCAACTCCACCACAACCAAGGACCAGCACAGGTTAAACAGCAGCCATACCTGATGGTGGTACCTTGCAAGCGGTCTATCTTCTTGTTGAGTTCTGCAATGATGCTGTGGAGCTCTGTGATGCGCTCCTCATAGCGGAGTGTCGTGCGTTCCTGAACATCTTCATGCTCTCTCATGAGGTGTGACTGCTCACACTAGGGCCAAGAACAAAGAGAAGATGGACATGTGAGTGTGTTGAGAATGATTTGGGTTTTGGAGAATGGTCCTGCATTTTACGGCTTCAATCCATCACTCTCAAAACTGGAGTGCCCAGGGCTGGAGAGATGGCTCAGCGGTTAAGAGCACCCGACTACTCTTCCAGAGGTCCTGAGTTCAATTCCCAGCAACCACATGGTGGCTCACAACCATCTGTAAAGAGATCCGATGCCTCTTCTGGTGTATCTGAAGACAGCTACAGTGTACTTATATATAATAAATGAATAAATCTTTAAAAAAAAAAACAAAAAACTGGAGTGCCCAAACTAAAACAGGAACTTGCTCTAACCCCAAACTAACCCTTGTAGCCACAATTAAAATTTACAATGCCTTGGGAGGAGATGCTAGGCTTTCTCTTCCTAACACTTCTCCGTCCCTTCCACCCTCTGCAGAGTCACTGCTTGCTCCTAACCAAAAAATGGGCAGGAGTTCATCAGATTAGTTCATAGATTCTGAATCTTGAGTGAATGCCCCCAAGTAATGCACGTAAGTTTGCATAAAGCTGAGTCATCCACAGCCTCAAAGAGCTGTCCGTTACTTTCTTCCACCACTTTGTTCCATTTTTTGACAGTATTTTTCAACCAAAACCACTAAGTGATATAATGGGTGTTCTGCTTGGGGTGGGGGACTAGTTCATGCTATCCAATATCCTCTTCTTCCATACTGTAAACTCCCAGAAGGCAGATATTAGATATTCCATTATTTATCCCTAGCCATCGCCCGCACCCTGGTGGCATATGGCTCAGCTCACTGTGGATGATCTAGAAGTGTTGTCAGATGAGGAAATGGCAACATGTCAGAGCCATGAAGGCTGCTTTATAGAAATAATGACAAAAAAGGGCCCGAAGCTTCCCCATGCCTATGCATTGATGGGGTAAGAATCACTGCACACTATGAAAACATTTTTGCAGAGGAAATTTAAACCAGGAGGAATCTATCCACCATTATTTCTTTCTGCCCTCCTCAATTCTCCTTAGGCAGTAGCGGCTGATCCATTTACATAACAATAAAAGATCTTAGGTGATGGAACAAGTGGTCTAGGTCTGGCCTTATCTGCTACACTCGGTGGTTATTAATTTCCTGTCCTGCAGGGAAATTTTAATTTCACTTTCAACAAGGTTTTCTGAATGCCAAGAGCCATATGCGATCTCCAGCCAGCTCTGCAGGTGGGTGTTTTCAAGCCATGTGGCAGGAAAAGGTTAAGGCTTCTTACCTACTCCCTCGTAGACCCTACCTTCTATGTTCCCAATGATATCACCAACAGCAGGAACCTGGGGATTTTCTGAGCTCTTGAAACAAGATTAGGGCAGGCAAGGTTTTTTGACTGCTCCATCATGAGCTTCATAGGATTCATTCTCTATGAAGGACACTGATGTGAACTACTGTGTTCAATTATAGCCTCAACACCAAAGAACGCCCACTCAAACTCAAACTGAGAATCAGGGGATCCAGAGAGGTGAGGATGAGCATGGAACAAAGGTCACTTTTAAAGGGCTGGGGATACGGGTTTAGTGCAGAATTCTATCATACCTTCATAGAAGACCTCATACCAATATTATCCAAACTATTCCACAAAATTGAAACAGATGGAGCACTACCGAATTCCTTCTATGAAGCCACAATTACTCTTATACCTAAACCACACAAAGACCCAACAAAGAAAGAGAACTTCAGACCAATTTCCCTTAAGAATATCAATGCAAAAATACTCAATAAAATTCTGGCAAACTGAATCCAAGAGCACATCAAAACAATCATCCACCATGATCAAGTAGGCTTCATCCCAGGCATGCAGGGATGGTTTAATATACGGAAAACCATCAACGTGATCCATTATATAAACAAACTGAAAGATAAAAACCACATGTTCATTTCATTAGATGCTGAGAAAGCATTTGACAAAATTCAACACCCCTTCATGATAAAAGTCCTGGAAAGAATAGGAATTCAAGGCCCATACCTAAACATAGTAAAAGCCATATACAGGAAACCAGTTGCTAACATTAAACTAAATGGAGAGAAACTTGAAGCAATCCCACTAAAATCAGGGACTAGACAAGGCTGCCCACTCTCTCCCTACTCATTCAATATAGTTCTTGAAGTTCTAGCCAGAGCAATCAGACAACAAAAGGAGGTCAAGGGGATACAGTTCGGAAAAGAAGAAGTCAAAATATCACTATTTGCAGATGATATGATAGTATACTTAAGTGATCCCAAAAGTTCCACCAGAGAACTACTAAAGCTGATAAACAACTTCAGCCAAGTGGCTGGGTATAAAATTAAATCAAATAAATCAGTAGCCTTCCTCTACACAAAAGAGAAACAAGCTGAGAAAGAAATTAGGGAAACGACACCCTTTATAATAGACCCAAATAATATAAAGTACCTCGGTGTGACTTTAACCAAGCAAGTAAAACATCTGTACAATGAGAACTTCAAACCTCTGAAGAAAGAAATTGAAGAAGACCTCAGAAGATGGAAAGATCTCCCATGCTCATGGATTGGCAGGATTAATATAGTAAAAATGGCCATTTTACCAAAAGCAATCTACAGATTCAATGCGATCCCCATCAAAATTCCAATCCAATTCTTCAAAGAGTTAGACAGAAAAATTTGCAAATTCATCTGGAATAACAAAAAACCCAGGATAGCTAAAACTATCCTAAACAATAAAAGGACTTCAGGGGGAATCACTATCCCTGAACTCAAGCAGTATTACAGAGCAATAGTGATAAAAACTGCATGGTATTGGTACAGAGACAGACAGATAGACCAATGGAACAGAACTGAAGACCCAGAAATGAACCCACACACCTATGGGCACTTGATTTTTGACAAAGGAGCCAAAACCATCCAATGGAAAAAAGACAGCATTTTCAGCAAATGGTGCTGGTTCAACTGGAGGTCAGCATGTAGAAGAATGCAGATCGATCCATGCTTATCACCCTGTACAAAGCTTAAGTCCAAGTGGGTCAAGGACCTCCACATCAAACCAGATACATTCAAACTAATAGAAGAAAAACTAGGGAAGCATCTCAAACACATGGGCACTGGAAAAAATTTCTTGAACAAAACACCAATGGCTTATGCTCTAAGATCAAGAATGGACAAATGGGATCTCATAAAACTGCAAAGCTTCTGTAAGGCAAAGGACACTGTGGTTAGGACAAAACGGCAACCAACAGATTGGGAAAAGATCTTTACCAATCCTACAATAGATAGAGGCCTTATATCCAAAATATACAAAGAACTCAAGAAGTTAGACTGCAGGGAGACAAATAACCCTATTAAAAATGGGGTTCAGAGCTAAACAAAGAATACACAGCTGAGGAATGCCGAATGGCTGAGAAACACCTAAAGAAATGTTCAACATCTTTAGACATAAGGGAAATGCAAATCAAAACAACCCTGAGATTTCACCTCACACCAGTGAGAATGGCTAAGATCAAAAACTCAGGTGACAGCAAATGCTGGTGAGGATATGGAGAAAGAGGAACACTCCTCCATTGTTGGTGGGATTGCAGACTGGTACAACCATCTGGAAATCAGTCTGGAGGTTCCTCAGAAAATTGGACATTGAACTGCCTGAGGATCCAGCTATATCTCTCTTGGGCATATACCCAAAAGATGCCCCAACACATAAAAAAGACAGGTGCTCCACTATGTTCATAGCAGCCTTATTTATAATAGCCAGAAGCTGGAAAGAACCCAGATGCCCTTCAACAGAGGAATGGATACAGAAAATATGGTACATCTACACAATGGAATGTTACTCAGCTATCAAAAACAATGACTTTATGAAATTTGTAGGCAAATGTTTGGAACCTGAAAATATCATCCTGAGTGAGCTAACCCAATCACAGAAAGACACACATGGTATGCACTCATTGATAAGTGGCTATTAGCCCAAATGCTTGAATTACCCTAGATGCCTAGAACACATGAAACTCAAGACGGATGATCAAAATGTGAATGCTTCACTCCTTCTTTAAAAGGGGAACAAGAATACCCTTGGCAGGGAATAGAGAGGCAAAGATTAAAACAGAGACAGAAGGAACACCCATTCAGAGCCTGCCCCACATGTGGCCCATACATATACAGCCACCCAATTAGACAAGATGGGTGAAGCAAAGAAGTGCAGACCGACAGGAGCCGGATGTAGATCGCTCCTGAGAGACACAGCCAGAATACAGCAAATACAGAGGCGAATGCCAGCAGCAAACCACTGAACTGAGAACAGGACCCACGTTGAAGGAATCAGAGAAAGAACTGGAAGAGCTTGAAGGGGCTCGAGACCCCATATGTACAACAATGCCAAGCAACCAGAACTTCCAGGGACTAAGCCACTACCTAAACAGTATACATGGACTGACCCTGGACTCTGACCTCATAGGTATCATTGAATATCCTAGTAAGATCACCAGTGTAAGGGGAAGCCCTGGGTCCTGCTAAGTCTGGACCCCCAGTGAACGTGATTTGTTGGGGGGAGGGCAGCAATGGGGGGAGGATGGGGAGGGGGAGGGGTTAGGGGGATGTTGGCCCGTAAACCTCGAAAGGGAATAACATTCGAAATGTAAATAAGAAATACTCAAGTTAATAAAAAAAAAAGAAAGAAAAATAAATAAATAAATAAATAAATAAATAAATAAATAAATAAATAAATAAATAAAGGGCTGGGGATACTGCTCAGTAGCACAGCTTATGTTTAGTAAAGGTGAAGTCCTGTGTTTAATCCCAAACACCAAAGAAAGCCACATTTATGTGGAAGCCCCACCTAAAAGAGGAACCCTGTTTCATGCATTTCAGGACCTCAGCCATGATCCGCTAATCTTTGGGAGAAGTTCACAAAATGTCAGTCTGTTAAAACTCCCTTGGGTTACCAAATAAACAGACCCTGTCTTTCTCTGAAACATCTAAGGTTAGAATCTGTTCCCCCTCCGTTCCCAAGGGGCATGTATGAGCTCTTGCTGCTGGTCTTTATTCCCACCCCCGAATAGTGTGTGTTCTATTCATATACCTACAGAGTGCATGCTCTTGTGCGATCAAACTGGAAAGACTGGCAGAACAATGCCAGTCTCTGCTTTGGACTTTGCCATGGTCACGCTGGCTTTCAATACCCAGTTTGCTAGATCATTTTCTGTGGGATGCTTCTCATAGGAGCTTCCTGAGCTTCCATTATCCCTCCCCCATTCTTCCTTGTCTTCAATCTCTATGGGACAATAGGTCATTGCCACCACCAAGCCAGTCAAGAAATTGCAGAATCCCACCATAAAGGAAGAGGTTCTGTGCTTAGACTTAAAAGCCAGGGTGAGACAGCACAGGCATCCTTGTGGACTACCCTGGCCCACTCTAAATGAAGATCCTGTTTCAGAGATACCAGATGGAGAAGGGGAGGGTGACATGTGGTGCTGAACCACCTTTGCCCAGGCTTCCAGCTGAAACGTCTGCCTGGAGGGGAGTGCAGGAACAAGAGACTACAGGAAGCCTGAACTCCATCAGGCACAACACTTGCAGCTAACAGGAGGGAAGTCAGGGGGAAACAACATTCTTAGCAGAGGGCAAAGATGTTTGGCTCACATCCCTACATTTTCCCACAAGTATGATTTTTTTTGAAAGTACTAGGAAGCCTCTCTGATTTAGTGTTTCCCTTAACAAATATCAGACATCTCTGGATTGCCCCAAATGTCTAAGAGACCACCTAGTGTCACGGGGGAAGGATCTATGACAAGCACTTTGGAGGGAGCCTTGGTCACTATCATCAAATGGACTAACAGAATCCTGGGGTTTTGGAGAATAAGAAACATGGACTTAAGTCAGTGGGGAGAATATGTGGGCAACGTGGGTTCCACCTCTGGGCAGTGTTTACATCCAGGCATCGGCAGCATCTCATAGGCTGTTAAGGCACTTACTCATTCGTGATAATCTGTAGTGAATGACCACAAGTGACAAGGCAGAAATGCAGTCTCAGTTTGTTTATCTTCGATTTTGTTTATCTTTCTTATTTTAAACTAGCCAAGAGTCTATTGTAGCTGTCAGGAACCATCTCTTTGTTTTGAGGGTCCTTTGTGTATTCTTGGGCTCCATTTCATTTATTTCTGCTTTGACCTTGACGTCTTTTCTTCTAATTTTGAGTTCAGCTTGTTCTAGGTTTTTTAAACATCCTGATATACAGTGATGGCTTGGTTATTTTGTTTTTTTTTTTTTGTTTGTTTTTGTTTTTGTTTTTTTGTCCTTTTTGTGAGATTTCTCTTTTTAAAAATAAAAAAAAAATAGGCCTAAATTATCATAAGCATCCTGCTTAATATTGGTTTTGTTATGTCCTACAAGCTTTGGTATATTACATCATTAATTACATTTGTTTGGAAAACATTTCAAATGGACTTTCTAAGTTTCTAGTTACCCATGTGCAATGTTTATGATGATGAAAGATCTAAAAGATCTGCCAGGTTTTAATAAATCCATGCACACAATCCTGTTTTAAATGGTGTCTCTGTCTCTCCCACAGTCAGTGAGGCTCCACCTGGAAGATAAACAGCCAGCAGGGCCTTCACAGCACTTGATATTGCTCTTTCTTTGCGGGAGTGGACCTGTACTTTTCTTCTTCCTCGAAGCTAATATAGGCCCTGTAATCTGTTCTGACCAATGAGATGAGCAATTACATGCCTTTTTGTATTGGGAACTCTTGTAGGACTTATCACATGTCCTTCTCCTGGTCATGGTCAGTAGTAACTCCAGAGGATAGAAGCTCAATGAACTTGGGTGCCCAGGTGAGGTGTAGCAAGCATGGGTGTGCATTCGTCCACCCCACACACACTCCACACACACAGCCACACCCCTGCACCTTTCCATGAGCTCCTAGTAAGATATTTGATATCTAGAATTGCTTGCTATTACTGCCTAACATACCCTGACTGATCAAATCATTTTGTACATGGGAAAACAGACTCAACCTGAAGTGACTGTTTTATTGATTGTAACCCAGATCACAGTCACAAACTGCTAAAACAAATAAGCAAACAACAAAAAGACAAGAGCAAACCAACAACAACAACAACAAATGTCTAATTCTGTTTGAGTTATCTGGGAACTGAATCCATAATCTCCCTCCTTCATCCTCTCCCAGCTTCTTCAGGGCCACAATAAACACCAGGAAATTTTATACCCAATAGTACCAGACAGGAGCTAGAAGATGTAGACATCTCCATCTTTATCCTTAAAGAGGACAGAAGCACCCAAGTTCACACAGTGTGAATCTGGGTAACGCTGGCTTCTGTTAGCAGCTCCCCCTACCTGTCAATCATTTTGTGATGATTTACCAGGTACCAGGAAGGAATAACAAGAGTTTTTCTCATGGGACCCTTACCAACTGGTTATTATTATTTTCTTTGCCTTACCATATGCAAATGCCTGCTACATTTCCAATGAAAAAAGCAAGAAATAGCTTGAAACAACGTGCCTCTGCTTTTCTGTGCGTTACTGCAGTAATTGCATTCTGGGCTCTCTCTCCACCGATTCTAAGTTCAATTTCTGACTGATGCTACCAGAAAACCAAAGCCAGAGACCATGTGGCTGCAGTGGCTTACCTCAATGTTTCTAGAGGTCAATGTCACTGGGAATCTAGATTTTCCCTATAGCCACAGGCTTTGAGCTTGTGGTTAAATACCAGAGTGCTTTGTTTTTCCTGGATTTCTATCTGCTATGTAACATATGTACCTGAGCCACATTTCTAGACTTTAACCTTGTCATGTTGAGGGAGGAATAGAAGTCCATGTGCTGGGGTTGCCAATGCACAGTAATGTTTAATAAAAACAAACATGGGGCCAGTAAGAAGGCGCAAAAGGTGAAGGTGCTTGTGGCTAAGCTGCAGGACTTGCATTCCATGTCTTGGAACCACACTATGGAAGGAGAGAACCAAGTCCTGTAAGTTGTCCTCTGGCCTTCACAGGTACACTGTGGCATGTGTTCGCACCAACATATATGCACCAGATGTAAACAAAAATATGATAAAAATTAAGTAAAAATGAAGCAACAGCATCATTTCAACTGCTAAGGAAAAAACCTTCTAGACACATCTCTGCTAGTGATTCAATCCCAAATCAAGCCTAGAGCCACCCTTGAGCCAGCCCTGGCTGGGCATATGAGACCCACTGGAAAAGCCTGAGCAGTGTGGTGACACTGAGGAGCTTTACCATTTTGTTAATGATCTTCGCTGGGTTTTACCTTACCCCACTGAGACCAATGATCTCTAATCATTGCATTTGTCTCAGCTGTCAAACTTAAGAGCTGGCTTTTTGAAAAATACAACACTGCCATTAATGTGTTAACCCTCTGCCTTCCTGGAAAAGGGGTCAGCACCTCTCCCTTTGAAATATGGCAGGATGAGATGATACTTTCTCAGGGTCACACTGGGCTCGGCACAACTCATGGTACTTAGGGTAAGCCAATTCTGATTCCATAGTCCTCCTTAGAAGAAAGCAAGCTGGGGAAAGGGAGACAAAGGCACACGCCATGGAGAAGCACAGAGCTGGAGTGGTCATTATGTTACCACAGAATGCTATTCACAAACAAGAAAGAACAGAGGTGCTAACAAAGAAAACACCTGCAAAGTGCTTCATCTCAGAAAAAAGATGTTTTCTTTCTTAAAAGCCAGGGTATGACAACTCAGGGGGCTTGCTTTAGGGAGATAGAGAACTTCAAAACAGGAAGCATCTTGTCGCACCGCTGCTTTGAATGGGGACACATGTGCAAGCAAGCACAGATCTGTGCAGGGGCTCAATGGCAAAGTTGGGATATTACACTTGTTGCACAGCAAAGTAGCAGAAAACCAATCCTGTCTTTCCCATCTCGTTGGCTCCTTACACAGTTCTTCACTTCCATCCTAGGGCTATTTGTAAAATTCTATCTAGGATGGATTGCACAGTCCTAACATGGGAAGTCTACTGTTATTCAACCAATTCCTGTGTTATCAATAATTATCGAACAGATGCTGGATTTCTTCTGGGGATCTCCAGTGAAGGTAACCACCATTTACCATCTACAATTTTGTTTAATCATGATCCTATAGTATTCGGAGATGATAAAACTTTCTCTAGCCACAGAAGAAACTTCGTGTGCATTTGCTCTCCCAGAAGCCAGGATAGCTTCAAGCACACATCATTTACCAAAACGCATAACAAGAGAGCAGGGCACAGTCAGCTTGTTGCATTTATCCTATCTAGACTAAATTCATCTTCATGAGGGAATCAGAATAGCTAGCCTGACATTTTCTCATGCTCTCTTTCCCAGATCTTAGAGTTTTTATTTTCTTGTTTCGTTTTGTAATTCCAAAGGCATCTCTCTAGTGAAGTGTGCACAAGGTGATTTTTAAGACTGGTGCACAAGTTGGTGGCTTTCGGGCGTGATTGGTATCATCGGGTAAGAACAGCCATCAAAAGCTATTATGTGAGACTGCTTACACCCAAATAAGCCCCCAGGATCCGAGCAAAGTTTTCTATTATCTTTTACTGTCCCCTGGAAAAATGGTGTTGTCTTTGCACACACCAATCCCAATAAATATCATAATGGTCGTGCTTTAAGGTTCAATACTGAGAAGGGTAAAGTGGGGAGGAAAGAAAAATGGCATGCACAGTGGGGGGCGGGGTGGGAGGAGCCGGGCACCCACCTTACCAGTAATAACTGCCAACAGTGGTGGGCTTTGGATAAGTGCAAGTCACAGAGCAGCTTTTAAATACCATTTTACTGTTTTGGAATCTACAGTGCTATAGATCTAGCTCTTTCTCTTTACAAGAATGTAATCTGATTCCGGTTCATCAAGGCTGGTTACTGACTATATAATGCTGTTACTTGTGTTTGTTCTTTCACAATCAATCATCTGAGTTTAAAAAAAAAACAAACAAACAACAACAGACCCCCAAACTGTCACGCAGAGAATCCTGCAGCATGGAAAGAGAACTATCGGCCATGCTCAGCAGTTCATATGACCTTGGGTTGAAGCAGGGTCATCTGCCTGGCTGCCTGTCAAATGTGAAGGTAGCTGACTGAGCATAAGGCCACTCTCCCTTAGCCTTCCACCAGATTCAAGACATCTTTTACTGTGAGACAGGAGAGCTTCCTAACATTTTCCAAAACCTTCTAGAATGGTGTCTGCAACAAAACTGAAAATGGTTTCCTTTTTCTCTAGTTGTACATGTTTTCTTCGGCTCCTCCTTCCTGACTATGGAAGTGATATAATAGTGAGAGGATGATAGGATGTACTTGGGAGTAGCCATGTAAAGTCAGGCATGATGGTACTGGCCTGTAATCCCAGGATCCGAGACACTGAGGCAAGAGGACTGACTCATGTTGGAGATACTCTTGAGTTACTAAGCATCACCTGCCTTAGAGACAAGTAAGCAACTCACTACCACAGTGTGCCACTGACAAGCTTCTTCCCTTGAATGGGTGAGGGCTGAAGCTGGGGATTTGTGAAAGCCAGATGGTCCACCTCTGAGGGTCAACACAGACCTTTCTGCAATCTTTTGAGACAGAGGCTCCTTGGGTTGTCCAGTTTGACCTTGAGCTCTTCCCGTTGCTCAAGCAGACTCAGCACTTGTAATTCTCCTAGATCACCTTCATAATCCCCAGCTCCTTAGTCTAAGGGGGTTGGGGGTGTAGAGATGGCTCAGCAAGTACACATGCAGATTACTGTCACAAAGGAGCCCAGTTTGATTTAATACGTTTTTCACTCATTAGACTCAATCTTGACCCTGAGTCTGCCAACACCGACACCACTGAGATCTACCAGGGGTGCTGGTTCATTTGCACCTGCTGGTATCTGGTTTTCTAAGTTCAAGTTCTTTGAATTGCACTGCACAAATACATGCTCAGTTCTTTCATAAAATGTGGTGATTCAGAGTGGTTTTTGTGTTTTGGGTTTTTTTATTTATTATTTTTTACATTTTTTGCTTATTCACTTTACATCCTATTCTCTTCCCCCTCCCAGGTACCTCCTCCCTTAATCCTTCCCCTCTTCTCTTCTTCTCTGGGAAGGTGGGGGCACCCTGAGTATCCCCTTACCCTGGCACATCAAGTCTCTCTGAGGCTATGCACTTCATCTCTCACTGAAGCCAGACAAGGCATCCCAGCTAGAAGACCATAACCCATTACAGGCAACAGCTTTTGGCATAGCCCCCATTCCAGTTGTTTGGGATCCACATGAAGACCAATCTGCACATCTGCTACATATGAGTGGGGAGGCCTAGGTCTAGCCTGTGTATGTTCTTTGGTTGGTAGTTTAGACTCTGAGAGCCCCAAGGGTCCAGGCTAGTTGACTCTGTTGGTCTTCCTATGGAGTTCCCATACCCTTCAAGGCCCTCAATTTTTCCTCCTGTTTTCCTTAAGAATTCTGAACTCCATCCATCTTTCTGAGTCAGCTGCTTGGTGGAGGCTCTCACAGGACAACATGCTCCTGTCTGAATGATTCAGAAATCTGACAGGGGTGGAGGAGAGGCACTGGGAGAATGGTGGTCCCCCTGGGCTGGCAGACTGCTAACGGCAGTTTGGCTTAGCCCAGAAGGCTCAGCCAGCAGGGAAGATGGGTCGGGGAAGGGAAACTTTCCTGTATGATTCAGGAGTCTGATGGAGGTGGAAGAGAGGTGGTCTGAGAGTGGAGGTCCCCCTAGGATAGCAGGCTGCTCAGGGTGGTTTACCTTGGCCCAGAGAAATTTCAGAGTGTTTAAAACAAATCAAACAAACAAAAAATAACAAGAAAACAAAACAACAAAAGAAAGAAACAGCACCTGCATTAGGAACTTGTAACTGCCTGTAATTCTAGCTCCAGGGGAATCTGACACTCTCTACTGGCACACCAAATGTATACACACACACACACACACACACACACACACACACACACACACAAACACACACACACATAAACACATACACACACATTAAATAATAAGACTTTGAAAGTCAGTAAATAAATATAAGTTCAAGGAAACTATACTTTTATATCACATCAAAGTAAAACCTAGGAAAGTATTGAAGTCAAATACGAGAAAAAGGACAATCCAAGAGTCTTCCCATTAACTATAAAAATAGTCTACATGAGAATGCTTCTCCTACACAGAGAAAAACTAAACAATAGTCTGTTTTAAAATCATGAAAAGATTTGAGAAACAGGCATAAATTATAAAGACTAAATATAGTAACACTATTAAAATGGAGAAGGAAAGAAAATTAGTTCAATGAGAGGAAGGAAAAAGAAGAAAGGTAAAAAAGAACTTGTGAATATTGACCAAGCAGGGGCTCTCAACCACCCTAATACTATGACCTTTTAATACAGTTCCTCGGGTTCTGGTGATCCCCAGCCATAAAATTAGTTTGTTGCTACTTCATAACCATAAATTTACTATTGTTACAAACTGTAATACAAATATCTGATATACTGGACATTTGATGTAGGACCGGGGTTGTGACTCACAGGTTGAGAACCACTACTCCAGTTAGTGTAAGAGCTTTAAGAACATGAGCAAGGTGTGTCCTTATTACATCCCACAGCGGCTCTGCATGTCCGACACAGTAAGACACCAGCAACTTCAAGGAGGAGTAGATGAGTAAGAGGCCTCCAGTCCAGCAAACTGACTCCCAAAAGTACAGGCACAGACATACAGACATAGTGTTATCAGCACTCAAGGCCTAGGGGAGAAATATTTCCATGAGTCTGTTCAAAGGGAACTAGTTATAAGTTGGAGGACACTGGTATAAAAATCCTTACTGGACATTTGATGTAGGATTGGGGTTGCAACCCACAGGTTGAAAACCACTACTCCAGTTAGTGTAAGAGCTTTAAGAACATGAGCAAGGTGTTCTTACTTGCAAATGTCTACATGACTTGAAGGGAAAGTGTTTGAAGAGCTTCTCATTAACTATGTTAGCCATAGTGGGATTGTAATTCTGAGCCTGTTTATATATAATGGGAATAAGGCGAGTGAGTGATTATGGGGCATTCTAATTATAACATCTCTGTAACCAAAACAAGTGGGATTTTAAATGAATAAGGAGATACAGACATAAAACAGGACTTAAACAAGCAAGCACCACAGTCTGATTTTGCATCAGAGGGATTTATATGAACTCCCAAGCTATTTTATCTTCAACTTTATATATAATTAATTGAAAACACACACACACACGCACGCGCGCGCGCACACACACACACACACACACACACACACACACACACACGTTTTAAAAAATAGCTTTCTGACTACAAAAGAGGCCCAATACAATGAGCAACCTAGAAGCAACAAGCATCTTGAGTAGCCAGGCAATAATCTAGAAATACTGCCTAATGGGAAAAACTCAGGCTCCTCAGAGAACAGCCACTTGTAGTTGGAGGGCACAAAATGTCTCCGAATGTCTGGAGTTGCTGTGTACTACAGGCCAGAAGACTCAGAAGCAATCTAAGGTTCCACCTGGCTAAAAATAGTACCATTGGAGCTTTAATGAGGAAAATAATGGCAACAGATTGAAATTCAAATATATTTAAATGTACAAATTCTTAATAATATTAAGAAATGAGAGAGCACTTTCAGAGCATCACAGCCAATCAACGCACCCTCTTGAGATTAAATACATGGCCCAGTTCAGGTGCTGGTTTAAATTCCCCTTGGTGGTGTATCGTGTTTGAACAAGCAGCAGGTGGGAAATCTCCCAGTAACGCATCTCCAGCAGGAATGTAAGGATGATTCAACAAATGTGGCATGGCTCATAATGAAGTAATGCACAAAAAGGGTTTAATCTTTTTTAATAAAAAAGAACCACTTTATTGTAATGAACTCAAAGGAATTCATGATATAGCTAGTTTAAGTCTGCCAGTGGTTCTCAACCTGTGGGTCATGACCTATGGGGGAGGGTTGAATGACCCTTTCACAAGGGTCACCCAAGGCCATCGGAAAACATATTTACATTAAGATTCATAACAGTAGCAAGATTACAGTTATGAAGTAGCAATGGAAATAACTATATGGTTGGGGTCACCACAACATGAGGAACTGTACTGATCTAGGCATTACATATCAACAGCTGCTAATATCTAAGAAATGGCAGCAGTCAGTGTGTGTTTGCTGGTGAAAGGATGTATTTTACAACTTTTCCAAGGGGACAGGATGTGAATCTGTCCTCAACTCTGGCTAGCAGGAGAGGCAGGATGGGATGAACTACACCATGAGTTCTCAGTCATGAGCATGCAGGTGTGGTTAGGCAGATGCAATGACTTGCTTACCAAACATTATTCAATGGCAAAGGAGGCATGGAGAATAAGCCTTTGTAGTCTAGGTATTTAAAGGAAATGCCTACTTTCTAAAAGAACAAGGTTAAACCTGGCAAACTGTAATAATAGTCAGCCATAAGTAAAAATGAAATCATGAAATTTTCAGGAAAATAGATGGACTTAAAAACAATATTAATCAAGATCACCTAAATGCAGAAAGAAAAAAATCCACATGTTCCCCCTCAAATGCAGAACGTAGCCTATACAGGAGTATATGTAAGCAGGTGTGTGTGTGTGTGTGCTTGTGTGTGTGTGTGTGTGTGTGTGTGTGTGTGTCGTGACATTTGGAAAGAGACAGCAGAGAGGGCAATATGGTGTGGCAAGGATGGATTGAATGCAGGTAAAAGGCACATAAATCATGAAAGAGGTTATAAAGCCACTTCTTTGTAGTTTTAGCTCCATCATAGACTTTTCATGAGGTGGATAAGTGAATAAAAGCATATGAACACTGGAGGTGTAAAACTATCAGTTTTAAAAATAGCCAACTTAACTGCATAGAAATTCACTGAGATACTGGAGTTTGAGTCTAATCAAATGTTTCAGTGGCAGACTTAAACTAGCTGTATCATAATTTTACTTGAGTTCATTACGATAAACTGATTCTTTTTTTATTAAAAAAGAATAACCCCTTTCTGTCTGTGGATGCAAACTGGAGTGATAAAGTGTAAAGAAGCAAGAAATATCAGCATAAGAGTCATCATAGAGGTTAACTTCATAGGAAATGAAGTGTGGACATTACACTGGACAGAAGGCTGTGTGGATCAGCAGGCAGATTCTGTTTCCTGACTTGTATGTGTGCAGTGGGTGTGAAAAAGCTAGGGTGTGAAGGTGCTAGAGTGTGAAGATTCTAGGTATGAAGATGCTAGGGGGTGAAGATGCTAGGGTGTGAAGGTGCTGGTGTGAATATGCTGGGTGTGAAGGTACAAGGTGTGAAGGTGCAAGGTGTGAAGGTGCAAGGTGTGAAGGTGCTAGGGTGTAAAGATGCTAGGGTGTGAAAGGGTGAGAAGGTGCTAGGGTGTGAAGGTGATAAGGTGTAAAAGGGTGTGAAGGTGCTAGGGTGTGAAGGTGCTAGGGTGTGAAGCTGCTGGGTGTGAAGATGCTGGGTATGAAGATGCTGGGTGTGAAGATGCTGGGTATGAAGACGCTGGGTGTGAAGATGCTAGGCACTGAATCTGTATCCAACCCCAAGTCCACGGGCTTCCAATGTGATAATAATAGGAGGTGGGACTTAGGAAAAATGATTCAAGAGGGCACATCCCTCACAAATAGGATTTGTGCCTTATTATAGAGAGAACAAATGGAATAGCCTTGTTCTCTCCATCATGTGGGGAACCAGTTGGTGAGACAGCATCACTAGGAACCAAATTGCCAGGCCCCATGGTGTCTATCATTTATAACCAGAGGAAATATATGTTTGATGCTTAAGCCATCTACTCTATGCTAAGTCTGTTTTGCTTTGTTTGATTTTTAGTAGGCCAGCTAGAACCTTTTCTCACTAAGTTTACATTTGTTGTGTTGAAACATACACACACAGAGAGAGAGAGAGAGAGAGAGAGAGAGAGAGAGAGAGAGAGAGGGAGAGAGAGGGAGAGAGAGAGAGAGAGAGAGAGAGATCAGACAGACAGACAGACATTTATTTTTAAACAAAGAAATTAGACAAACAAAGCACCCATCCAGGTCCCTTACCTGTGCCTTGGCCAACGTCTTTTCCAGGAGGTCTCGTTCACGCTCCGTTTGTTGCAGACGTTTGTTCAGCTCTACTATGTCTCCCTTGAGTGATGCCAGGGCTGCCAAGTGGAGCTGTGGTGGCAGAGGAAAGGTACCCACAGTTAGACAAGCTCATTTCCTTGCCGTTCTTTCTGTGATTAGCATAGCCATGTCAACCAAAAGTCAACACTTCCAAGAATGGGAGTGCCTTAATATCAGAACAACAGACTTCAGTTAGGGTCTTATACAAGCTGGTGATATGGTCATGATAGGGTCACTCTACAGAGAATGGGGAAAGCCATTCATTTGAGGAGTAGAACCAGAATTAGATGGTAAATTCAAGGTAGGAAATGTAGCTATTTATTCTAAGTGCTTTTCCTGTGTTACTTGTCTGACAGGAATGAGGAGGCCTGATTCAACACAACAGACAAAGTCTGCAGCCTGAGCAGGAGACTGAGGCAGGGGGACTGCAAAATCCTGTCTAGAACAAAACAAAATCCTCAAGTTAATTAAAACAGAACAAAAAAATCTATAGGTACAATGGACTCAAAGAAAGGAGGGAGAGCAAGGCTGGATACAGCTCAGTGGTGGAGTGCTTGCCTAATCTATAGACAGCCCTTCTATCCCTTAGCAAAGAAAGGGAGAGCTGGTTTTATTAGTTGGTTCTTCTGTTGGTTTTCTTGCTATGGACTCCTTCCTTACCAGAGAGCCTCAACTGCCTGAGTATGTGCAGACTCTTACTGAGAATAAAATCAGATTTCTGATGTTACACTGTGCTCCAAAGAGCAAACCTGCATCCAGCCAGACCCCATTCCCCAGCCATCTTGCTCAGGTTAATAGAAGCTGGAATGAAAGTTCTTTAGGAGGTTTTAAGTGGGGAGGCAAGCCCTATGATCAGAATCTGAACTCTGCATTCCGATTACAGGATTTGGCTACATAGGCTCCTGCCCCAGCTAGAGATTCTCTGGTTCTCCAGACCAAAGATGGGAGAACTGCAACACACATTCAACACACCCCCTCTGCGCCCAACTCAGAGGCAACACCCAGAAGCCTTTGCCTGCCCAGGCACTGTAGACACCTGCCTTCCCTTGGTAGCCTGGGTATCCCAGGCCAATCACCCCTGCCCCTCCTGTACCCCCAGTGCTGTGTATTTAGAAATGGAATCATAAGAAATTCTTCCTCTCATAAGCATTCTGCAGCTTCCCCCAGGACTGATGTGAGTTGAGGGCAGACATGTTTACTAAGGATGGCATGGCCTGGCACTACACAGTTCAGCTCTTAAGATCGCCTGCACTTCAGCTTTCGAAAGTCAGGTTTTCTGCACCCTGCCCGGCTGTGTCAGAGGTGGGCAGTGGCTTCAAAGAGCTTACATTCTTTAGATTCCAACAGCACTGTGACTAACTTAATTGCACACAGGCTACAAACAAACAGATCAATCACTGATTTGAAACCAGGAACATTTGAAATTTAAAAAGGAAATGCCAAGCAATCTGGTGGTATTTGCGTCTGGAGTAGGGTGAGGACCCCTCTGAAAAGGTCACTCTGCCATTCAGATACAAGGTTTATGTGATAGTTTCTTAGCACAAATACCACTTTGCTCCCACACTATACAATCTTTTTGAGGTTTGTTTTGAGTTTGAAGAGAAAGATTCAGTCCCTTTGGTGTCTGGGGTTGTTGCTGAAGTCCCCCAGCATCAACTCTGGCATGTCATCTGGCTATATGGTGCTTGGAGAATACACACCACCTAATCCCTGGTGAGGATTATCAAACACATGGATGACTGACCTGTGCTTTAAGAGACATGGGTGTAGATGGGTGGGTCCCAACTGAGAGCCTGGTCTGCTTCCTACCTAGCTCACTCTCTTACATCTGTGACTGTCTACGGGGCTCCGGACGATGAAATCACCAAGTTGGCATGAAATACTACTGACCCTCCCCATAAGGTAAAGAACTATGTCACATAGGGAGACACACAAAGTCGCTAATTCCACCATAGTCACACCAGAAGAATCCACAGTAGCATCATACTGTTGGGGGGACTGCCGAACTGGGAGCCAAAATACTCTTTTTGTCCCCTTGGCTCTCTGGATCACTGCATGTACACAGGGCAGACAAGTGCCTCTTCAGATGGAAGGCACCCTGATGGAAGCCAGGTCTCAAAGAGTCTTCTGAATTCGGTGGTGGCCTCTACAGACAAACATGAAAGAGCAGATACATAGGCATGGCTTCTACTTGCTGAGATCTACCTATGTGCCTCCAATTTAACAAACATTTGTGCCGGATGTTAACTTGGATGTGACCCCCATGTTGCTTCACACACCATAGGCTCTGAAGACAAGGAACACAAGGGTAGGTCCTCTGGTGCTCAGCTGGGGCAACTACAAGAGGGAGTCGCTGTCTTAAGGCTTCACACAGCACCAGACACTATAGGCATGACACAGCACCCTGCTATCCTATACAAGATCATACATGACAGTAATTTTCAGGTTTTTTTAATGGATAAAAAGTTTACTTAAAAGAATTTCTCATGCATGATGAGAGAAATGAATTGTAACCAAACTATAAACTAGAAGAGAACTTCTAATGGAAGGAGGGCTGCCATGAGGTTCTAATTTGTTCTCAGTACTTTTAATCCAATGAGTAGTTTGTAAAGGGAGTTATCTTTTGTATTAAGGAAACAATAGAAAGTCAGGCAAAGGCATAATAACTAAAAAGACTTGTTTTCTTTTCTGTCTCAGTCCATGTCCCCATCGCCAGCCCTTTTGATAGAAAGAAGACAGAATAAAATGTGTTCATTGTTGTCTCTTTCTCAGCAGAGGCACAGAGGGCAGGACTGCCAACAGGGGTCCCCTACCTGCACCCCACAGCCCTAGGAAACTCTCAAGACATGGACATTCCTCTTTGCCAGCCCCATTTAAAGCTAACAGTAACAAAGAGGCTTCTCTGATTAAATCCTTCATAGGCCACACAGAGGTGCCTATGGTACCTGGTGGCAGCACAGGCAACAGCATACTGCTGTTTTCTACCATTTCCCAAGACTTCAAAGTTAGGCCTCTTTAATTTATTTCATTATTATAATTATTTAATCTCTTTTCTCCTCCTTCTTCATTTTACTTGTGCCTGTGTGCACGGGTGAATGCAAGCCATGGCACAAAAGGGTACAAGATCAGAAGAAAACCTTCAGGGTTTGGTCTCCTCTTTCCATCATGGTGTCTAGGTTTTGAACTTGGGTTTTTAGGTTTGTGTGACCAAGTGCTTTTACCCACTAGGCCATCTAATAGTCCTATCTGTGAAATGTTCCCCAGGAGCCTATGCGAAGTGGATGTGGAACCTTTGTCACAGTCTGTATACATTTGGATTTCAGGCATAACATTATCATGTTTCTAGTGATAAAAGCTGTGGATTCTCTAGGTTATTTCTGAGTCAGCTTCACACTCTCCTGTACTATGTGCACTGAAATGCAATGTACCACCTGGACATTTAGCTGTTAGGTAATTGTCAAGTTAGGCAGTTGTTATTTTTAGACAGTTCGTTCCATGAGTAGAACTAGCCATAAGGATGAGCTAGCTAAACTTCTGACAGCTAAGGTGTCTGGCCCTAGGGCCCAAGTGAGGGCTGAGCAGACAGACTCTCCTGGAGGTTTTTCCACACTAAGTGGATGAGCAGTCCCTTACATTATCAGCCAGGAGACAGCAGGCTTCATACTTTTTAAGATGTCATTGGAATCCATCAGCCCTACAATGTGATGAGTGGCCTCTGGGGGCCCTTACCTCTATTCTGCTATTACTAACAATAAAGCTGCAAACACAAGCCTACTCTGTTGAGCTAACCCAGCAACCTCTTATAACATTGCATTATAACCATCAGCATCCAGCCCTTGTGTGTAGGCTGCGTGGCTCTATATCTGACACCTGGCTCATCTTTCTAGGACTTGGAGCTTTGAGCAGCCTAGCCATCAAAGCACCAAAGGCTCCAGCAGCAGAGTGGAGAAGGAAGACTGTGTGATGTGCAGCATCTCTTTACGGCGTGGGTTCTGCTAGGTACCTCCCACCATAGGTTGTGCTCTCCTGCCCTACTGGGGTAAGCTCATCTAGAGTGCATTTTGAGGGTGCTATTGTTCTTCCTGTGCCTGCTGGGGTCAGGAGGTGCTTGTGGAAACCATGCCATTCACTATCAGGGTGCTTATGCTTCTGTTCCACTGTGGGATAAAGGAATTTCTATTGTGTCCTCTCTGTGTACCCCTGGTCCTCCCATGCACATTTTGAGCTCACATCTTAGGGAAGGCAATGGGTAATGCCAACCCTTTCTTTCACACAGTGACCTCTTCGCTTAAAGGGTAAGAGGAGAGTGCCACTCAACTTGACTCAACACACACTGTTGGTGGGATATTTTCTTCCCACACTTCGCCTTATTCCATCAAAGACACTGAATACAGCATCTTGTTTAATTCCCACATGGTAATGCTGTGAGACAGACATCATCTCTTCTTTGGACAATGAGGAAATCGAAGCATGGATGTTGGGTAGGACAACAGCCCCAGGGCAGAGAGCTAAGGAACCCTAACTTCAAGTCTACTCTACTACATACTTCACTAAAGCTTCAGTTTCAGTGTGTTATTGCTCTCTTGCCTTTGGGACACCTAAACATGCATGTCTGCGTACATGTATGCATGCAGTTGGATGGAGGAGGGGATCTGTATTGGGGGGTGGGGGTGTAGGAAGACAAGACTTCTGTGGTACTCTCAGGTGGGAGCAGGAAGATGGGAGAGCCTTCCAGTGGCATCGATGAGGCACTTAGCTGGGCGTGAGATCCAGGGAGTCTCCTTGCCTTCTAATGCTCGTGTTTTAAGTATTGGCAGATGGGTTTGTAGTACAAACTCTCTAAGACTCCTCTGGGCTTCAACATAGCAGCACAAGCACCTTGCCTGTCCATTGCCATTGAGAGTAGTGAATGACTACACATGACCCAGCTGTCCTTGCAGGCAGCCTGGATGAGTGCACAGAAAAGTGGCTT
Source organism: Rattus rattus (assembly GCF_011064425.1). Classification (NCBI taxonomy): domain Eukaryota; kingdom Metazoa; phylum Chordata; class Mammalia; order Rodentia; family Muridae; genus Rattus; species Rattus rattus. The sequence continues at coordinate 230,001,072 of NC_046155.1, read as the reverse complement.
CATTCCTACACCTCTCCTAGACCGTCTACACTGCAGGAGCTTGAATTCAGACACACAAAGAAAAAAATTCCTGGCGCAAGAGCAGTGCCCCCAGCCAGATAGATAGATTCAGGCTCTGTGTGGTGGCTATCTATTTGCTACTAGGATTCCAGCTAGATGCACCTGCTGTGTAGTACTTTGAGAAAGGCTGTTCAGGCTTGAAACTTAAAACTCATTAAGACCTTGCTGATCCTGGCCCACAGCTCAGTGCTCCCAAACCCCTTGGGGGAGAGAGATCACTGCCCGGACAGGTGAGAACTCCTGAGATTGCAGAGCAGAAGAGACCACCAATACTACCCAACCCTGCATACATCCTTGGCCCAAGAGGAAATTGTATACGGCCTCTGGGAACTGGAAGATAGGGGCACTCGAACGGCAGATCCCCCGCAGTCCAGACACCATCTGGACCTGAAAGGAACTACTCAACAGTTATCTGCACACAAATCCCTTGACAGGGAGAGCTAAACCTTCAGAGGGGCAGACACGCTTGGGAAGCCAGAAGAGACTACACTTTGCCCACATTTTTGACTCCAGAGGAAAACACCGACCCCTGTGCACTGGGGCTCCAGGAAAAGACGGTGCAGGCCCTCCTGGTTGGCGCCCTCACAGACAACTCAAAAGCAGCCCCCCACGAGCAACTTCAGCCATGGGACCACAGGTAAGACCAACTTTTCTGCTGCAAGCGACCTGCCTGGTGGACTCAGGACACACACCCACAGGAACAGTTGAAGACTAGTAGACAGGAAAGATTACACTCCCGAAAGCAGAACACGCTGTTCCCATAACTGGCTGAAAGAAAACAAGAAAGCAGGTCGACAGCACTCCTGACACACAGGCCTTTAGGATGGTCTAGCCACTGCCAGAAATTGCAGAACAAGGTAACACCAGAGACAACCTGATGGGGAGAGGCAAGCACAGGAACCCAAGCAACAGAAACCAAGACTACATGGCATCATCGGAGCCTAATTCTCCCACCAAAGCAAACACCGAATATCCAAATACACCAGAAAAGCAAGATCTAGATTTAAAATCATATTTGATCATGATGCTGGAGGACTTCAAGTAAGAGATGAAGAACTCCCTTAGAGAAATGCAGGAAGACATAAATAAACAAGTAGAAGCCTATAGAGAGGAATCACAAAAATCCCTGAAAGAATTCCAGGAAAACACAATCAAACAGGTGAAGGAATTAAAAATGGAAACAGAAGCAATGAAAAAAAGACACAGGGAAACAACCCTGGATACAGAAAACCGAAGGAAGAGACAAGGAACCGTAGATACAAGCATCACCAACAGAATACAAGAGATAGAAGAGAGAATCTCAGAAGCAGAAGATTCCATAGAAATCACTGACACAAAGGTGAAAGAAAATGTAAAACAGAAAAAGCTACTGGTCCAAAACATACAGGAAATCCAGGACTCAATGAGAAGATCAAACCAAAGGATAATAGGTATAGAAGAGAGTAAAGACTACCAGCTCAAAGGACCAGTAAATATCTTCAACAAAATCATAGAAAACTTCCCTAACCTAAAGAAAGAGGTGTCCATAAACATACAAGAAGCATACAGAACTCCAAATAGATTGGACCAGAAAAGAAAGTCCTCCCATCACATAATAGTCAAAACACCAAATGCACAAAATAAAGAAAGCATATTAAAAGCAGTAAGGGGAAAAGGTCAAGTAACATATAAAGGCAGACCTATCAGAATCATACCAGACTTCTCACCAGAGACTATGAAAGCCAGAAGATTCTGGACAGATGTCATACTGGTCCTAAGACAACACAAATGCCATCCCAGGTTACTGTATCCTGCAAAACTCTCAATTTACATAGATGGAGAAACCAAGACATTCCATGACAAAACCAAATTTACACAATATCTTTCTACAAATCCAGCCCTACAAAGGATAATAAATGGTAAAGCCCAACATTAGGAGGGAAGCTACACCCTAGAAAAAGCAAGAAACTAATTGCCTTGGCAACAAAACAAAGAGAAGAAAAGCACACAAACATAATCTCACATCCAAATCCGAATATAACGGGAAGCAACAATCACTAATCCGTAACATCTCTCAACATCAATGGACTCAATTCCCCAATAAAAAGACATAGATGAACAAACGGGACATGCAATGAGGACCCTGCACTCTTCTCCCTACAGGAAACACACCTCAGAGACAAAGACAGGTACTACCTCAGAGTAGAAGGCTGGAAAACAGCTTTCCAAGCAAATGGTCTGAAGAAGCAAGATGGAGAAGCCATTCTAATATCGAATAAAATCGATTTTCAACCAAAAGTCATCAAAAAAGATAAGGAAGGACACTTCATATTCATCAAAGGAAAAATCCACCAAGATGAACTCTCAATCCTAAATATCTATGCTCCAAATACAAGGGCACCTACATATATAAAAGAAACCTTACGAAAGCTGAAAGCACACATTGCACCTCACACAATAATAGTAGGAGATTTCAACACCCCACACTCCTCAGTGGATAGATCATGGAAACAGAAAATTAAACAGACACATAGGCAGGCTAAGAGAAGTCATGAACCAAATGGACTTAACAGATATTTATAGAACATTCTATCCTAAAACAAAAGGATATACTTTCTTCTCACGACCTCATGGTACTTTCTCCAAAATTGACCATATAATTGGTCATAAAACAGGCCTCAACAGATAGAGAAAGATAGAAATAATCCCATGTGTCCTATTAGACCACCACGGGATGAAGCTGGTCTTCAATAACAATAAGGAAGAACACCCACATATACATGGAAGTTGAACAATGCTCTACTCAATGATAACCTGGTCAAGGAAGAAATAAAGAAAGAAATTAAAGACTTCATAGAATTTAATGAAAATGAAGGTAAAACATGCCCAAAGTTATGGGACACAATGAAAGCTGTGCTAATAGGAAAACTCATAGCTCTGAGTGCCTGCAGAAAGAAAAAGGAGAGAGCATATGTCAGCAGCTTAATAGCAAACCTAAAAGTTCTAGAACCAAAAGAAGCCAATACACCCAGGAGGAGTAGAAGTCAGGAAGTAATCAAACTTAGAGCTGAAATCAACGAAGTAGAAACAAAAAGGACTCTACAAAGAATCAACAGAACCAAAAGTTGGTTCTTTGAGAAAATCAACAAGATAGATAAACCCTTAGCCAGACTAACGAAGAGGACATAGAGAGTGTGTCCAAACTAACAAAATCAGAAATAAAAAGGGAGACAGACATAACTACAGAATCAGAGGTATTTCAAAAAATCATCAGATCCTACTACAAAAGCCTATATTCAACAAAAGTATAAAGTCTGCAGGAAATGGACAACTTCCTAGACAGATACCAGGTACTGAAGTTAAATCAGGAACAGATAAACCATTTAAACAACCCCATAACTCCTAATGAAATAGAAGCAGTCATTAAAGGTCTCCCAACCAAAAAGAGCTCAGGTCCAGACGGGTTCAGTACAGAATTCTATCAGACCTTCATAGAAGACCTCATAACAATACTATCCAAACCATTCCACAAAATTGAAACACATGGAGCACTACCAAATTCCTCCTATGAAGCCACAATTACTCTTATACCTAAACCATACAAAGACCCAACAAAGAAAGAGAACTTCAGACCAATTTCCCTTACGAATATCGAAGCAAAAATACTCAATAAAATTCTGGCAAACTGAATCCAAAAGCACATCAAAACAATCATCCACCATGATCAAGTAGTCTTCATCCCAGGCATGCAAGGATGGTTTAATATACAGAAAAACATCAACGTGATCCATTATATAAACAAACTGAAAGAACAAAACCACATGATCATTTCATTAGATGCTGAGAAAGCATTTGACAAAATTCAACACCCCTTCATGATAAAAGTCCTGGAAAGAATAGAAATTCAAGGCCCATACCTAAACATAGTAAAATCCATATACAGCAAGCCAGTTGCTAACATTAAAGTAAATGGAGAGAAACTTGAAGCAATCCCACTAAAATCAGGGACTAGACACGGCTGTGTACTCTCTCCCTACTTATTCAATATAGTTCTTGAAATTCTAGCCAGAGCAATCAGACAACAAAAGGACATCAGGGGTATATAGATTGGAAAAGTAGACGTCAAAACATCACTATTTGCAGATGATATGATAGTATATTTAAGTGATCCCAAAAGTTCCACCAGAGAACCACTAAACCTGAAAAACACCATCAGCAAAGTGGCTGGGTATAAAATTAACTCAAATAAATGAGTAGCCTTCCTCTACACAAAAGAGAAACTAGCCTAGAAAGAAATTAGAGAAAAGACACCCTTCATAATAGTCCCAAATAATATAAAATACCTTGGTGTGACTTTAACCAAGCAAGTAAAAGATCTGTATGATAACGAGTTCAAGCCTCTGAAGAAAGAAATTGAAGAAGACCTGAGAAGACAGAAAGATCTCCCATGCTCATGGATTGGCAGGATTAATATAGTAAAAATGGCCATTTTACCAAAAAGCGATCTACACATTCAATGTAATCCCCATCGAAATACCAATCCAATTCTTCAGAGAGGTATACAGAACAATTTGCAAATTCATCTGGAATAACAAAAAACCCAGGATAGCTAAAACTATCCTCAACAATAAAGTACTACTGGGGGAATCACTATCCCTGAACTCAAGCAGTATTACAGAGCAATAGGGATAAAAACTGCATGGTATTGGTACAGAGATAGACAGATAGACCAATGGAATAGAATTGAAGACCCAGAAATGAACCCACACACCTACAGTCACTTGATTTTGGACAAAGGTGCCAAAATCATCCAATGGAAAAAAGATAGCATTTTCAGCAAATGGTGCTGGTTCAACTGGAGGTCAGCATGTAGAAGAATGCAGATCAATCCATGCTTATCACCCTGTACAAAGCTTAAGTCCAAGTGGATGAAGGACCTCCACATCAAACCAGATACACTCAAACTAATAGAAGAACAACTAGGGCAGCATCTCAAACACGTGGGCACTGGAGAAAATTTCTTGAACAAAACACCAATGGCTTATGCTCTAAGATCAAGAATGGACAAATGGGATCCCATAAAACTGCAAAGCTTCTGTAAGGCAAAGGACACTGTTGTCAGGACAAAATGGCACCCAACAGATTGGGAAAAGATCTTTACCAATTCTACAACAGATAGAGGGCTTATACACAAAATATCTAAAGAACTCAAGAAGTTAGACCGAAGGGAATCAAATAACCCTATTAAAAAATGGGGTTCAGAGCGAAACAAAGAATTCAGAGCTGAGGAATGCCGAATGACTGAGAAACACCTAAAGAAATGTTCAACATCTTTAGACATAAAGGAAATGCAAATCAAAACAACCCTGAGATTTCACCTCACACCAGTGAGAATGACTAAGATCAAAAACTCAGATGACAGCAAATGTTGGCGAGGATGTGGAGAAAGAGGAACACTCCTCCATTGTTGGTGGGATTGCAAACTGGTACAACCATCTAGAAATCAGTCTGGAGGTTCCTCAGAAGTTGGACATTGAACTATGTGAGGACCCAGCTATACCTCTCTTTGGCAAATACCCAAAAGATGCCCCAACATATTACAAAGACACGTGTTCCACTATGTTTATAGCAGCCTTATTTTTAATAGCCAGAAGCTGGAAAGAACCCAGATGCCCTTCAACAGAGGAATGGATACAGAAAATGTGGTACATCTACACAATGGTATATTACTCAGCTATCAAAAACAATGACTTTATGAAATTCATAGGCAAATGGAGGGAACTGGAAAATATCATCCTTAGTGAGTAACCCAATCACAGAAAAACACCCATGGTATGCACTCATTGATAAGTGGCTATTAGCCCAAATGCCTGAATTGCCCTAGCTGCACAGAACACATACAACTCAAGAAGGATGATCAAAATGTGAATGCTTCACTCCTTCTTGAAAAGGGTAACAAGAATACCCTTGTCAGGGGATAGGGAGGCAATGTTTAGAACAGAGGCAGAAGGAACACCCTTTCAGAGCCTGCCCCACATGTGGCCCATACATATACAGCCACCAAACTAGATAAGATGGATGAAGCAAAGAAGTGCAGGCTGACAGGAACCAGATGTAGATCTCTCCTGAGAGACACACCCAGAACACAGCAAATACATAGGTGAATGCCAGCAGCAAACCACTGAACTGAGAACGGGACCCCCGTTGAAGGAATCAGAGAAAGAACTGGAAGAGCTTGAAGGGGCTCGAGACCCCATATGTACAACAATGCCAAGCAACCAGAGCTTCCAGGGACTAAGCCACTACCTAAAGACTATACATGGACTGACCCTAGACTCCAACCTCATAGGTAGCAATGAATAGCCTAGTAAGAGCACCAGTGAAAGGGGAAGCCCTTGGTCCTGCCAAGACTGAACCCCCAGTGAACATGATTGTTGGGGGGAGTGTGGTAATGGGGGCAGGATGGGGAGGGGAACCTCTTATAGAAAGGGAGGGTGAGCGGTTAGGGGGATGTTGGCCCGGATACCAGGAAGGAGAATAACAATCGAAATGTAAGTAAGAAATAATCAAGTTAATAAAGATAAAAAAAAAAACCTCATTAAGCAATCATCTACAAGATTGCATGCTGCATGCAAATCACTTCCCGCTGCCCTTGGTCAAGTCACAAAGTAGCAACTTGTTCTCTCTTTATTTTTTCTGCCAATGCCCTTGACAGGTCAATAGCCTTGGCGTTCCTTGGAGAACCTAGGTTAAAATCCAGTTTCAGAAAGCCCTTTCAACATGGAGATACCAGGTTACCATTAGGTAAGAATGTGTTTCACAGGTGATGGTGCCAAGACACCTTCCCAAGGTCTGGGTACCTATGAAGGCAGGCACACCAGTGTCCTCAGATCCCTTGTAAAACCACATTTCCCTTCAAATTGGTGTGCCTCTTAAATACTAGCTGTTTGTTTACTTTGATCATAAGATATTGAAGTATAAAAAATATCTGATCAGTAGAATATTTATATCTATATTTTAAGTGTATTCTAGCTATTACTATTGCTATTAAATATTAGCAACAGTATTCTCCACAAAGTAAATTTTGTATTGTTTTCTTTCAATAAGAACACAAAATTAAGTGATATTCAAAGAGTTTTAGAAACACATTCAGACAAAATGATACTGCAATAGACAGGCAGTCCCTGCTTACATTTCAAGGTGGCTGCACTCTAATGACACATCATGGAGTGGATAAGGATATAACAATTAAGCCCAGCTAATCAAGGAACATGAATATTTCAGCGCACACTATATACAAATGTGATCCCTGGGGCAGAAACTCCCACCGAGAATCACATGAACATGAATAACAGTGTTTCTTGACAAGGACTGCATTGTTCATAAATTTTTATATCGATCCAATTAGGAGGTATTGAATTGCCCATTCTAGAGAAAACCAAGTACTTTTAATGGCGCAACAGTCAATAAACTCCACAGATCAGAATAGTCCAGTGTAATTTTACAGTGATGGCTGAAGCACTCTGAAGGACCCTGGGCTTTGTGTGTGTGTGTGTGTGTGTGTGTGTGTGTGTGTGTGTGAGAGAGAGAGAGAGAGAGAGAGAGAGAGAGAGAGAGAGAGAGAGAGAGAGAGAGAGAGAGAGAGAGAGAAAAGAAAAACAATGTCTTTTGTTGGGGAAAGCAGGTGAAGGTTCAGAGAACATGTGTGTGTACATCTGCACACATGCACACAAACACACACAGGGCTTCACTTGTCACTCAAAGTATATGCTTCCAGACTGTCAATTGAAGTTCAGGACCAGATGTTCTGTTGATTACTCAAGAATTCAGGACAATTATTTCTAAATGTATTTCTAGCTTATTAAAGATACCTTAATATGCATTATTTCATTTAAATAAAATACTTCTCAAAGACTTGCTGCCAGGACATGCCCCTATTCCAGTGAAGGCACAGGCAAGCCCTGGCTGGCTTGACTTCCTCAAGGCATGCTGATGAATTGATGGGCTACTTCCTAGATCCTTGCTGTAGCTAATCCAAAGCCTCCGGCCTGGAGAGAGGAGATAGACTTCGACTCTACTCCTTTCTGGCTTCTTGAACAGCCTTGCTGATAGCTTCAGAGAAAGTGAGTGGATAGAAAAGAAGAAAAGATTGGGATTCAAACTGTCTCTCTTTGCAAATGACCCTAACCTAGTTGGCGTCATCCAACCCTGGATCACCTTGATCTCAGAATAGGAAGAATATTGGGAAAAACAGAGTGTAGGCAACTAAGGAGAGCAGCAGAATAATGGATGAGGTCATACAAAACCCCGTCCTTGGGGAACAGAGCTGAAGCCCCACTCTGCTCATCTGTAAATGGGCACAATGCTAATGCATGCAAAGTTCTAGAGGTAGAACCAAGTGCTACAGGTAAAATTCTAGATCACAAACCAGCTGCCCAACAGCTAGCTGCGTGGCTGTGATCACTGTGCCCATCGTGGCCATGTGACTTCCTTTTATCTCCTAAAAGGTGCTAAGATAAAAATTGGACTTTGAAGGCAATAGTAGGTCATTCTCCTGTCTCCCACTTTACACAATCCCTGGTAAAACAATCAAGTTGACTCTCTTCCACAGGGCAACCTAGATCACACTAATCATGGTAATCTATACTTTGCCTTTCAACACATGGAGTTGAATCACAAGCTCCCCATCCCACTGGGTGGGCAGGTAGGCAGGAAGGAACACAGCACAATAATCCCTGACAGTCTGGGAAGAGACATCACCCTACCACACCTATTCCACACCCCACTTCCTGCTTGCTCCTGTCCTTTGAGGTGAGATGCTCAAAACATACACACCAACCTCAAAAAGAGCTACCATATACCGTATCCCAAAGGCAAAAGAGAAATGGAAGATTTACTGTGATCTAGGACACAATGGTCTGTTCATGAGAGTGAAGGTAAAAGGTGAGCTGAAAAACTGTGTGATATACACTGGGGGTATGAGGTTGACACACACAACCCCCCACACACACACACACTATTAAGAACATACATATCCAATAACTTGGTGATTATTATTTCCTATAGAGATGAGACATTCCTTTGATTCTTCTGACCGTCTCCACCTACTTCCCATTGACCACGAGAGACAAGTTTTCCTTCAGTCACAAGCATTTTCTAGCCTTTTATTATTTTCTATTTCTGTTTCACAGCACTTGATAGTATCTGACATTATGGATTCGGTTTGGTTTTTGTTTCGGATGAATGGTTTTACCAGGAGGCTTCTGTGGTGGGAGAAATATTAGGAGTCTTGGAACCAGTCAGTAGACAAGACAGACAATGATTATTGAATGAATAAATTGAGACAAAAATTAAAACCCAATAGAAAGAACATACATTCTCCTTACCCACATTATCTACAGATCATTATCAGCTATACAAAAGCTGACAAGTTTTTTTTTAAATACACTTACTATATCTTGTATGAAACAGTATGGTTAATATAGGACACTTTTTTGGCTGAAATATCTACTTGCGAGTCTGCAATAAATGGTACCAAAATGCAGGTACCATTCCCAGGCTGCCTCTGCAAAGTGTCCAGGTAGCTTTTCGATGTCCTCTTTGCACCATGAACATGGTTAATTTCCTTGCCCCTACCCACTAAGCATTCTGGAGACTATAAATAAACCTTTATGCTATCACTGCCCTCTATATAGTGTAACCAGGGAGGTAAAACTACTCTAGTAAGCTCTTATGTTCTCTCTTTGATGATGTTTAAAGAAGGGAGAGGCTATGCCGCAGGCAAAGGCATCCTTAAGTCTAGAGCCAAGCAAAAGCTGTTCTAGCTGGAAGGAGTCCGTTCTTGTGAGTGAGCCATGCACCCACCAAAGCAGATATCCCCTCCCCCATCTGCCAGCACTAGTCCAGCCAGGGCCTATGTGCTTCTCAATCCCTCGCCAAATCCCAAAGCTGTCAGAGCTGCAGCTCAGTGCAAGGGAGCCACAGAAGCCTGTGGTTTGCATCTGGCTAGACAGCATTCCAGCCGCTTTCCTTGAGGAGTGCTCCTCCCTTGAAGCCAGCCTGTCCTCCCACTTTGTGTCTAGAAACCATAACACAACAGCAATTCGGACAGGCATGCAACAGCTCAGCATTATTTTAACACACAGCATGGACCCTCCCTTTTCTCCTCCACTTATATTTTATCATTTGCAACCTTGCCAACACACACTCTTATGAAATAATTTTCTTTTTCTTTCTTTTTCCTTCCTCTCAGTACCCAGGCCAACTCTCGAGCTAATAGAGTAGGCATAGTAGCAACTTCACTAACTACAGGGGAGACAGCAAGAGACAGTAAAAGACACAGAGAAGACTCCTAAATCTTTACTCTTCTGCTGTGAAAGTACTCCTCAACACCCTGAGAAGAAGCAAGGTAACAAGAGCCTACTGTGGAAGGTTCAGGAAACACTGCATTGGGTGTATATATGTATCAGTTGTTTCTGAGTAAGGGGAAGCCCTGGATTCTAGCCAAGAACACACAGCAGTCAAGTGCAAGCAAGCTTCTTCCAAACCCATTATCCACCATGGTGACAGAACCTCATATGAGACGTTCGTCCCTCACAGTTTCTGAATAGGTTCCTTCGCGATCTAAAATTCTCCTGCAGTTATACAGAGGTAAAAAGCAAAGTCTCAAGGAAGGGTTATGTATTTTCTGAGACTCAGGAAGCTAGCCTGACCGTTAGATAAAACATGTAGAAGAGGTCCATCTAGTCCCTGAGTTTGCTTCCATGTCTATCCTGTCTAGTCTTATCTCCTTGTAGACACAAGCACTAGAATGCAATCCCAGAGGATCTCTAAAGTTGCTTCAGTTTGTTTACTGAGAGCAAGGAAAACAAATGAAGGCATTCTAGACTATTCTAAGCTATTTAGAACTAGAATAGTCCCAACCCAGACAAAGATCAGAGATGAATGTCTAAGTGCAATAGTGAAGAGAGATGCTGCAGGTACCACTAAAAATAAGGGCTTGAACTGTTCCAGCTGAGCCTCACCCTGAAGGAATTCACACTGAATCACTAGATTCGGGACCCGACACAGTGGCTTGAAAGAACTTTTGCCTGATAATTCAGGAGAAGCCTCTTCAGGACCAAAGAGTTATCATGACACAAACTTCTGAGACACCAATTACGAGAGAGTATTAGTAAAGTTACAGTTTCAGGGCAAAGCTCATTTGAAATGTATAAATGGGATTATGTATCTGAAGCCTGACAGTTGGTCTGTCCACCCATCTCAGTGCCAACAATGCCACATTCAATGACATCAAGCTTAGTTCTGGGCTCCCAGAAAAGTATAACAAGTCTGAAGGAGATTACTCTGCTTCAAGGGAAAGGAGGGAGGACAAATTAGCACTAGCTGACAAGCACAGGTTAAACTCCAAGTACTAGCAGCTAATGCAGCAAGAGATAATGGGTTTACATTTCAGCATGAAGCCTGCAGGCTAACAGTGAAGCTCATTACATCTTAGACAGTAGGCAGGGCTATGGAATTACTCTCCTGGAAAACCTTTCCAGACAGGAATGAATCTCCTTTCCCTGCACTAATGTGGGTGCAGTCTTGCCTGGGAGTTTATAGAATGCAGCCTCTTGGAATCCATTCCAGTCTGATGGCTCTCTCATTTTATACCAGCATGCACTGGGGCAAAAAGCTAAGTCAGCAAACAGAGAAATAACAGAGGGCACTTCTTTGCATGTGAAAAAAAAAAAAAAAACCAAACCACAAGCCATCACACAACACAGGCTTTCTGTCTGTGATTCCTCACAGCAATGGGAGCATGCTTCATTTCCCAATGTGTGGCAGCCAAGACCTGTGATGGTTTCATATCTTCAGGGCCTGAGACTATACAGAGAATGGCTGCAACCAAGATGGGCATTGATTCCAAGAGATGGACACCAGAAAGGATAGATAGCATCCCTTCCCATAGGCCAACAGGCTAGTGCAGAAAAAATAAAGAGAACTAATGCCTTAAATCTGAATCAAATGTCTGGATTCTTTACACAATCGACATATTTCCCCATTCTGGGAAAGACAAACAATATCTAGCACTATCCATCTTATCCAATAACCATCTTAAAGGAACCTAAATATTCAGAAGTTGCCCGTTGACCCAAGATTTTTAAAGTTTATAAGTGAACCTATCTCATTCTAGGAATTAAATTCATTGGGTACGATTTTGTGTTCACCAAAAATGTACAAAACCATCAAGTCATTTCCAGGGGAAACAGCCACTGAGTTTCACTGTGACACATTTCACATACCTGGTGCAGTGGTAGGCCACTGCTAGTCACTGCAAGCCTACTTCCAGCTTATTTATGTTGTACATGCTCATCACCATGGCAACAAGGGAGTTCTAAGGTATTCCTACTCGCATGTACAGCCTGTCTTAAGATTTTGCTAAAAATGTGCCTTTTCCCAGATAAATTCCAGATGCTGAGCCTATTTTCACATCCATTTAGTTTTATATCACCATATCACATGACCTGTTCCTTGAAACTTTCTAGGAAAAAACAAAACCAAAAACACTTGAACTTTATTCCCCATGACAGCTAATGCATAGAGACTCAGAAACACACATTTTTAAAAGGTTGGTTAAAAAAAAATATAAGCTATCTTCCATAGAAATACGTTTTTAGAGTATGTTGGATGATAAGTATAAAACTAGGCATGGGGAGCATATCTATAATCCCATCACTCAGGATGAGGCAGAGGGACTTTGAGCTTGAAGGTATTCTAAGCTACATAGAAAGGTCATGTCTCAAACCAAAGATGAAACACATATGTGGTGTAAATCATAAGACAGTAAAATTTTGTCCCATGGTGAGTTGAATTTTAGAACACATTGGATGCAAAAATAAATAAATAGTGGGCACAGGGAATAGCAAAACATGCTTTCCAGATGTGCCTGTTGCTCTCTTTTGCTTAAAGCTCTCCTAGCAGGCAGGGGTGAAGCAAAAAGATCTGGGGTGAGGAAGGGAGAGGAAGGGAGAGTGTGGGTGTGCCACGGACTTTGTTGCAAAGCTCCGTTCCTGGCTTAATTTTATGTCATACAGTGTGCAACGCAAAGGGCACGCAGAATGCATACTAGGTCACGAGGAAGCATCTGCCCAGGCAGCGATGGTCTCTGTAGCATTCTGCAGGGAACTCAGTAGAAGCAATCGAAAATGGTGTAAGCTGAGTGAAGAAGGCTAAACTAAACAAGGGAAAGTCTGTTTTCCTCCTCTCCTCTCCTCTTTTCCCCAGCTCCAGACCCAGAGCATCCCAGGAGCCTCCATCACAGAAATGTTGGAAGTGTCACCATCCCAAATCCATTGTATTCTGTCTTGGAGACAGAGGAAGAGGAGATAGCAATATGAATTATGCTTGAATCTCCTGGGTGATAAGTAAGGAGGGTGAGGGAAGGAAATGAACCCAAGTGGGAGGGGAAGAGTACAGCAGATGGAAATGCCATATATACCACACCGACAATCATTCTTCCAGAAGCCAAGAAACCCAGAAGGAGAATGAAAAACAAGGAAATGGCAATGAACAGAATAAGGTTTAAAGAACAAAATAGTCCTTTGAAAGACATTCCCTTACGGGGTTTTTTGTTTTTCTGTGCCCAGTTGTGTCAAATCCTTGAATGTCATCCTCAAGCAGCAACGGCAAGCATCCCCAAAAGAATACTCTCATTCAGATCCTGTTATACTGCTCAGGTATGGAGGTAAGAGCTTCAGTGTACAAGTTCCAAAGAAGTTCTCTATAGTGACTATGAGGAGACACAAGGGAAGGAAACTTCTTCGTCTTTTTCCCTCTCTTCCCCCACTTCCCCCTCTTCTTCTTCTTCTTTCCCCCTAAAATAAGGTTTCTCTGTGTAACCCTCACTATCCTAGAGCTAGCTCTATAGAACAGGCTAGACTCAAACTCACAGAGATCCACCTGCCTCTACCTTTGAGTGCTGTGATGAAAGGTGTGTACCACCTCCACCTGCAAGGGCAGGTTTCTTAACATGTACTGACTTCCCTTCCTTCATTCAACTGCCTTCTTAAGTGGGATGCCCTAGAAGAAAAATGAAAAGTTGTGCAACCAGGCTCTCCTAAGTGAGTGTTTTGCAGTAACAACCAGAGGGCTGTCTAGGAAAGAAACCGCTTCATTTCTTTAATAGTAGCTATTCAGACAGCAAGAAGCAATTTAGATACTAGCCAGCAATATGCACAAGATTGGCACAAATAACCTGCTTCTATTCTGTTCTAGATATTATGCAATACCCAACTTCACTCTGGCTACATAGAGTATTTCTTCTGAGATGATAAGTACCTCATTCTTCAGATACAGCTACAATGGCAGAACTACACAGGTAAACCACACACCCCACACTCTGAGACAAATGTTATAGGATTTTTAGCAAAATGCATAAAGGATTCTCTGGTTGTTGTTATTTGTTTTCCAAGGACAGGGACAAAATCTTTATGGGCAGAAGTAGTTAATATGAGGAGATGGAGTGATGATTAGGTGGGTGTCACACAGCTTGATGATCTGAGTTGGATCTCCAGAAACAACATAAAGATGGATAGAGAGGCCACCTGTACAAAGCTGTTGTTTGACTTCCACATATGTGTGAGATGATGTCATTACACAGGTGAAGGCAGGTACAAGATAGAATGAGGCCTGTCATTGGACGAGAAGGAAGGATGGGTGGGAGAACAGTTTGAGGGAAGAGGAAGATACTGAAGAGGGAAAGAGAAGAAGCCATGGAGAGAACATGGAGACTGGCATTAAAATTCCACTCTGTATTTACAGGTTGTTATGAATATTCTTAAGGGATGGATGTGTATAGGGCTTTGTATGTTTAGGTGAGCAATTATATCTTATCAACTGGATAAGAGGTTATTGTGTTGTATGTTCTTTCATGTAGCAATTTAAGTTTAAGAGAGTGTGTGGCGGCTAGAGACACTATGCCACCAGGAAATTGGGATGTGTGTTTCTGGCAAGATATCTACCAGATATCTTGAGGCATTGCAGTGTCGGATCTAGTATGGAGTAAAAGATAGCCCTTCTTTATAATTTTACAGCTACACATATGATGTATTTTGGGACATATGAACTTGCATAGAATGCACTACAGACACAGGCACACACACACACACACAGACACACACACACACACACACACGCGTATGCATGACATGCACACAGAGACACACAGACACATAGATGCACATATACAAGCACATACACACACCACACACACACATATTGTTTTTAAAAAGACAATTAATATGGTATCTTAATTTTTCCTTTGATTTAAGATTTAAGATTCCTAAGATTTAAGTGATTCTTTTATTCAAGATTTCATTTTCTTCCTTCTTTGATGGACATTCTTTCTGCTCTGTGGTGGAATCACATTTCTCCTGTAGAATGAGGCAGCATACATTTTTTCTGTTTTTCAAGAAGTTACATTTCTGAAAAACTCAGAAATGCATAAATGAAAGGGTGCCTCACTTCTCCTTTGGTTTCAACTGCTAAATTACCTCAGTTCCCAATATGTCTCTACCCCCACCTATTTATCTGTCCTATGGGTGCTAATGTTGATTCCACCCCAATTTCCAGGGACATGGAAGTCTAACAGGGCTTACAGAAGTGTTGTATTACAAGCTTGTTGAAAATGTCACATGGCACAATACAGGTCACTGCCACACTTGACTCTTTACAGTTACCCTGACCACCATTTAATGTGCCTGCCTTTGTTTACAAAGGTTAATAAGAAGTCATGTCCATGCTAGGCATAGTGGTAAACATCATTAATCCCAGCACCCCACAGAGGCAGGCAAATTCTCTGTGAATTTGAGACTAGCCTGGTCTACATAGTGAGTTTCAGGCCAATCAGGTCTGCATAAAGAGATATTGTCACAACCAAAACAAAAAAAAAAATGTCATGTTAGGGACTGCAGTTCCTCTGTGAATGCATTTTACTTAGAGTGCAAGCAATTATATCTATGGTCTTTGCTCCACAAGAGCCTTCAGAGATGCTGAACTTTAAGGGCATTTGGATCCTGAGGCTCAGATGCAGATACTTCTAGACCAAGTGCTAGCAAGAACTCTAAGCTTGTAGGGTGAATGTTGTTTGCATCTCTTCTTGGGTTTTCTGCATCATGAACTGGAACTCCATTGAGGTACTGGGTAAATGTGTTTCCAAAGCTTTGGCATTAAAAACACCTGGTGCATGTACGACTGATTTCTGTTTTGTGAGCGGAGTCTGGCCATGTTCTGGACAGTTAGCCAGACACCTACAGCTAGCACAAAACATCTAATCACAACTACTGCATCCTGAGACAAGTTTGCAAAGCATGCAGGAGACAATTTCCAGTCAGATAAGGAGTTTTTCTCTCCAACCTAATGACTAAAGGAAGGAGGAAGAGGAGGAGGAGGAGGGAGAGGAAGAGGCTTAAAATGTGTTATCGCTCCATCCCCATTGGCTTGCATTGTTACCCCAAAATGTGTCAAAGTTCAGTTGAGCAATCAGACAACAAAGACCAAAATGCACATATAAGCACAACGTAGAAACCCAAACAGAAGGCTCAGTGTCACATATGACTGAACAGCTAGTCATTGGGCAGCTCCCAAGAGCAAGTAAAGAATTCTCCAGACACTGTGTGGTTTCTAGGCACAGAGAGCTTCAAAGGCATCTGGTCTGCTTATCACAACGGAAGTCCTAGTGCTGGGTATTTACTCTGTTCCGAGAACCCACAGATGAGGAAGGCCCCTCTTCCCTATCTCCATAACCCATCTTACAGTCTTTGTACAGTCATCTACACCACATCGGGACCTTGAAAAGTAAGATGGGAAACTGTCTGAATAATGAAGAAATAAAAAAATTGTCATGTAAAGAGGGGGGAAAATCCTATGAGAAAATATTTAATACCATTTCTCCAAGTTCAAGAATGGAAGACCATAGAAACATGACAATGGACAGTTCACACCAAGTGAACATTATTCAGTTCAAACAAGCAGGCACTTGCCTTAACACTGAATGTGCTGGTTTGAATGAAAATGGCCCCCATAGGCTCATATATTTTGCTTATGGAATGGCATTAGGAGGTTTGACATTGCTAGAGGAAGTGTGTCACTAGGGGTGAGTTTTGAGATTTCAAATGCTCAAGCCAGGCCCAGGGACTCTCTCTTCCTGCTGCCTGTCAATCTGGATGTAGAAACTCTCAGTTCCTTCTCCAGCACCAAGTCTACCTGTGTGTCGCCATGCTTTCTGCCATGATGATAATGGACTAACCCTCAGAAACTGTAAGCCAGTCCCAATTAAATGTTTTACTTTATAACAGTTGCCATGATCATGGTGTTTACTCACAGCAATAAGACACTGGTCAAGTCCCCTTTGGCCACTCAAGATCACATTCAAAGACACTGGTAAACTTCTGGTCCTGTGACCATGAAGCAATGCAAGTAAGCATTCACCTCTTAACACTACTTAAATAGTCTTGGCAAGGTTTAGTTTCTGGTATGTTTTATCCTCCCTTTTATTGGGCTTGGCCTCAAGTGGCTATTTCCTGTAGCTACATAGCTAGGGAATTCTTTGTCTTGCACATGGTTTCCCCTTTGAAACACCCTTGTTCTGTCACAATGGTGGTGGAAAATTGTATAGTTTTCCTACCACTGAAGTTAACAGCTTAGAACCAACTAAGGTACAAAACGCAAGAAACCATTTAATGGCCAAATGCCCCTCTTCACTCAATGTGTCTGATATGCTGAAACTTAGATAATAACCAATTAAGCCGATCACTAGAAGAGTGAATAATTTTCCTTCTTGTAAAATCTTTCAGTCAGGAAGTTTTAGTTCTGAGGCTGTAGCTCAGTTGGCAGAGGGCTCAGCCTCCTGTGCACAAGCCCTAGTGATGCTTACCTGCAATTCCAACACTTGGGAGATGGAGGCAGAGGGTCAGGAGTTTAAGGCAATCTTTGGATATATAGCAAGTTTATGGCTAGCCTAGGCTACATGATACCCTGCCTAAAAAGAACAGGAAGAGAAGGAGGTGAATTCCATAGTCAGTGCCTCTCTGAACTGTCCTACTGTCCTACTGTCCCACTTTTCATTTCTCCACTCTGCCCTCTACTGTGTCACTGATCACTGTACATACTGCAAATGCCCTTTTCCAGATGGTTTTTCATTCTTGGATTTATGCAGCATTATGTCTCCATGAATCTTTAAATGTACATATTTTACTCTGATTTTTTTGTTTAGGAAATTATTCTATGCCTAGTTCAGATCAACAGATTTTCTTTAGTGTGATTTTTTAAAATATAGTCAATTTTCAAAGCTTTTAAATTACCCAGAATTTCATTTTATATATATATATATGTATATATACATATATATATAAATTATATACTTAACTTTGTTGCCTTATGTTTGCCCTAGTACTACTGAATAATTAGAGCTAAATACTTTGTGTTATGTACCCCTCTCCCTTTCTATTTTGGTTTGTTCAATGTAGGGTATCACTCTACAACCTAGACTAGCTTTAGACTCATGAGTGACAATCTTCCTGTCTCTGTCTCCCAAGTCTGAGATTACAGATGTAAGCTACTACACCCAGCCTCAACAACATTGCTTTAAATAGTATGTGTTTACTGTCATATAAAATTTCACCTTTCTATTCCAACAATCATATTTGAACTATTTGTCTATTTTGCCAGATAAACATAAAATCATCATGAAGAATTTTTAATCCTATAAGGCTTTTGAAAGTGATGCCAAAAAACTTCTACTCTTACTGCCATAATTAGTATGTTCATGAGTAAGACCAAATCCCAAGCAATAACATGGACACTCCATTTAACAGTATTATCTTTGTGTAGAGTGTGGGGATTGGTCTGGTGCTGTGTATACAAATGCTAAATTCTAAACCTCAAGATCTGGTTACCCTCCAAATGAGTGTATCCAAAGATACATTGACCTTTGTTATGTAAACCTTGCTCCCCAACTGGTTAATTAAATGCTAGAGCCTATGGTTGTACAGTGGAGAGAGAAAGACAGGACTTGAGAATCAAGTTAGGGATCTCAGGAGAGACCATTAAAAGAGAAGACAGAAGAAGGAAGAGGAGGACTGGAGGAGGAGGAGGAGGAGGAGAAGGAGGAGGAGGAGGAGGAAGAAGAGGAAGAGGAGGAAGAGGAGGAGGAAGAGGGAAGAAGAAAGGAGACAGGAAAAGGAGGAGGCCACCATGAGATGGTATGGAGCAGGAGCACATGGCTAGAGAACTGCTCACTGAAGGCAAACTGATGGAGCAGAAATAACCCAGGTAAGACTCTCAAAAGAGTCTTATGGCTGGGATATAAGTTAGAATAGCTCACAACCTGCCCAATCCTGGCTAATAGCTTATAAATAAAATATCAGGATTTTATGCCTTTTATATGGGATGACTAGAATATCTAATTCATCTACAGTAGAGGTTTTTTTTTTTAACCCAAAAGCAAATTCTTGAGGACATTATGACCCCCTTTATTCTTCAGCATACTTTTTCTTAGCAACTGGTCTACTTGACTCATTATTGAGTCAACATCACTGAATAATTGAAATCCAGGGTCTAGAACATTTGCCTTATTTGGTATGTTTATTCCCCCAAAGCTACAACAGTCATAATTGCTACTCTAAGTGCTCATGGCATGTATAATCTGAGCAAAGGTGGCATGACAGAGCAGGATACCCTCAGCAGCCTGCTTGACTAGTTATAATTAACCCCATGTTCTTAAGTGATAACAATAGAAAAAGGAAGGCACAAGAAGGATGAAGCTAACACTTTGAAGACTCAGATGAACCAAAGCAACACTGCCGAAATCCAGGTCTGAAAACACCAGAATGTATCAAGAAGATTCACTGATGCTGCCATGAAGGAGGATATATTTTCAACTGGCTGCTTTCCAAAGTGGTAAGGGAGAGATGAGGCAATGGCTCAGAGGATAAAGTTCTCCTGAACTCACATTGTAAAGAGCCTGGGGTAGTGGCAAGCACTTGAATTGTTGGTGGTAGCAAAGTGAAGCAGGTATAGGGAATCACTGTAGCTCACTGGGTGCTCAGTCTAGCCCACTTTGTAAGGAAACACATATGTATAGATCTGTATGTGTGCACACATACATACAAGTTCTAAGACTGATCAAAAAGATTTAACTGACAATGGCAGAGAAGGGTAGACACAAGAGAATATAAAATGTTGGCTGAGATTAATGTTCCGGAACTATCTGTTTCCCAGCTCCTTTCTGAAGGGACATAAATAATAAATACGAGCCTGTTGGTGAAGGCTGGAAGGAATCATGGTGAGTTTTACTCAGACTGTTGATACAGATTAGCAGTATTTAACCTCTAAATAGTTCTACTTTAGACCCAGTTCTCTTGTTATACTAGGATCCATTTCCAAAAGTGTTTATCATAGTGCTAGAAAATAAACCAAATATAAGATTTGCTAAAGACCCCCTATAATACACTGAATGAATACACTGATATATTTATATTTTATGACTGAAAAAGAATAGTATCTATTGAACATTTTGGGGAAAAACGTTTTGTTTTTGTTTTGTAATTTAAGCTTAGAATATACAATCTGGTTTAAATTCAAATAAGTGTTCACCACATAAATAAGTATGTATATTGTGCGAGCTTATATTGGCTTTAGAAAACACTAACTAATAAGAACTAAGCTGTCAAGACTGATTAAGGAGGAGGTGGGGACCAGCATGTAAGAGAACCACCGTCTTGATCCCTGACTCCTGTGTTGTTTGACTTGATACACAGGGCATGCACAGATTTGTCCTGCGAAGGGAAAGCTAATGAATTATTATTCTTGAAAATGAATAGGCATGCCAACAGATTTTGAGAAATGAGTATTAACTGTGCAAATGTAAACTGAACTATGAATTATCAGACACAGAACAAACAAAATCATGAGCCCCATTAGGGCATGAGACAACCAGACTTTGATGATTCTGTGCTGGAGAGAGGTGCTACAACTATCTTCCCTTTGATTGCAGGACTTATTTATTCTGCTTATCTCAGGACAGAGCTAATAGACCAAATCAGTTTGAAAGGTCCTAAATGGTTTTCAGCATTTGGGTACATTCCAGGAAGACTAAGGTAATGTAGCTATTCACAGATTGGCATGTTTGATGGGGAGAATGCAAATTAGATCACTGTAGTAAGTATTCAATTAGCCACTCAAACTGAAGGGAAATAGTGACAGAAAAGTAAAGATGATGACAGAGGCATCAATTTCAAAAGCCTTGTTTGACTAGTTCCATAACTGGGGCAGAAGGCTGTGTGAGATTTGTACATGACTGCAAATTTGCTGGAAGGAGATTAATTAGAGATCACTCACATGGCATTGTTAAAAATACACTTGAGACTGGAGCGGCAGCCCCCCTTCCCCCTCACTGGTCCAGACCCCGACCAAACCTAAAGGGACCGATCAACAGTTCTCTGCACCCAAATCCCTTGGGAGGGAGAGCTAAACCTTCAGCGGGGAGACACACCTGGGAAGCCAGAAGAGACTACACTCTGCCCACATTTCTGACTCCACAGGAAAACACCTAACGCCATCTGGGACCCCAGTGCACGGGGTCTCTGGAAAAAGGCAGTGCAGGCTCTCCTGGTTGCCGCCCTCACGGAGAGCTCAAAAGCACCCCCTGCACGAGCAATTTGAGCCAAGGGACCACAGGTAAGACCAACTTTTCTGCTCCAAGCGACCTGCCTGGTGGACTCAAGACACACCGAGGCAAAATTCCTCTGGGACTGGACACTTCCGGTTTTTGGATGGAGCCCGAACCTCTCTGATCCTGGCCCACAGCTCCCTGCTCCCAAACCCCTTGAGAGAGGGAGCTCACTGCCCAGACAGGTGGGCACTCCTGAGACTGCAGAGTGGGAGAGACCACGAATACTGCCCACCTGTACCCACATCCCTGGCCCAAGAGGAAACTGTGTATGGCCTCTGGGAACCAGAAGACATGGGCACTGGAGCGGCAGGTAACCCGTGGTCCAGACACCGCCCAGACCAGAAGGGACAGATCAACAGCTCTCTGCACCCAAATCCTGAGAGAAGGAGAGCTAAACCTTTAGCGGGGAGACATACCTGGGAAGCCAGAAGAGACTAAACTCTGCCCACATTTCTGATTCCAGAGGAAAACACCTAACACCATCTGGGATCCCGGTGTACGGGGTCTCTGGAAAAAGGCTGTGCAGGCGCTCCTGGTTGCCACACTCACGGAGAGCTCAAAAGCAGCCCCCCACGAGCAATGTGAGCCATGGGACCACAGGTAAGACCAACTTTTAGGTAAGACCAACTTTTCTGCTCCAAGCAACTTGCCTGGTGGACTCAGGACACATGCCCACAGGAACAACTGAAGACCTGTAGATAGGAAAAACTACACGCCCGAAAGCGAAACACTCTGTTCCTATAACTGGCTGAAAGAGAACAGGAAAACAGGTGGACAGCACTCCTGACACACAGGCCTATAGGAAGGTCTAGCCACTGTCAGAAATTGCAGAACAAATTAACACCAGAGACAACCTGATGGCAAGAGGCAAGCACAGGAACCCAAGCAACAGAAACCAAGACTACATGGCATCACCAGAGCCCAATTCTCCCACCAAAGCAAACACTGATTATCCAAACACACAAAAAAGCAAGATCTAGATTTAAAATCAGATTTGATCATGATGCTGGAGGACTTCAAGAAAGACATGGAGAACCCCCTTAGAGAAACGCAGGAAAACATAAATAAACAAGTAGAAGCCTATAGAGAGGAGACACAAAAATCCCTGAAAGAATTCCGGGAAAACACAACTAAACAGGTGAAGGAATTAAACATGGAAATAGAAGCAATAAAGAAAGGACACAGGGAAACAACCCTGGGTATAGAAAACCAAAGGAAGAGACAAGGAGCTGAAGATACAAGCATCACCAACAGAGTACAAGAGATAGAAGAGAGAATCTCAGGAGCAGAAGATTCCATAAAAATGATCGATACAATGGTCAAAGATAATGTAAAATGGAAAAAAACTACTGGTCCAAAACATACAGGAAATCTAGGACTCAATGAGAAGATCAAACCTAAGGATAATAGGTATAGAAGAGGTGAAGACTCCCAGCTCAAAGGACGAGTAAATATCTTCAACAAAATATAGAAGAAAACTTTCCTAACCTAAAGAAAGAGATGACCATAAACATACAAGAAGCCTACAGAACTCCAAATAGATTGGACCAGAAAAGAAACTCCTCCCTTCACATAATAAGTCAAAACACCAAATGCACAAAATAAAGAAAGAATATTAAAAGCAGTAAGGGAAAAAGGTCAAGTAACATATAAAGGCAAACCTATCAGAATCACACCAGACTTCTCGCCAGAGACTATGAAAACCAGAAGATCCAGGACAGATGTCATACAGACCATAAGAGAACATAAATGCCAGCCAAGGTTACTGTATCCTGCAAAACTCTCAATTAACATAGATGGAGAAACCAAGATATTCCATGACAAAACCAAATTTACATAATATCTTTCCACAAATCCAGCTCTACAAAGGATAATAAATTGAAAGCCCAACATAAGGAGGCAAGCTACACCCTAGAAAAAGCAAGAAACTAATCGTCTTGGCAACAAAACAAAGAGGAGAAAAGGACATAAACATAATCTCACATCCAAATACGAATATAACAGGAAGCAATAATCACTATTCCTTAATATCTTTCAATATCAATGGTCTCAACTCCCTAATAAAAAGACATAGATTAACAAACTGGATATGCAATGAGGATCCTGCATTCTGCTGCCTACAGGAAACATACCTCAGAGACAAAGACAGACACTACCTCAGAGGGAAAGGCTGGAAAACAACTTTACAAGCAAATGGTCTGAAGAAGCAAGCTGGAGTAGCCATTCTAATATCAAATAAAATCAATTTTCAACTAAAAGTCATCAGAAAAGATAAGGAAGGACACTTCATATTCATCAAAGGAAAAATCCAACAAGATGAACTCTTAATCCTAAATATCTATGCTCCAAATAAAAGGGCACCTACATACATAAAAGAAACCTTACTAAAGTTGAAAGCACACATTAGGGGCTGGGGATTTAGCTCAGTGGTAGAGCGCTTGCCTAGGAAGCGCAAGGCCCAGGGTTCGGTCCCCAGCGACAAAAAAAAAAACCAAAAAAAAAAAAAAAAAAAAAGCACACATTGCACCTCACACAGTAATAGTAGGAGATTTCAACACCCCACTCTCATCAATGGACAGATCATGGAAACAGAAATTAAACAGACACATAGGCAGGCTAAGAGAAATCATGAACCAAATGGACTTAACAGATATTTATAGAACATTCTATCCTAAAGCAAAAGGATACAGATTCTTCTCACTGCCTCATGCTACAAAATTGACCATATAATAGGTCATAAAACAGGCCTCAACAGATACAGAAAGATAGAAATAATCCCATGTGTCCTATTAGACCACCACAGGATAAAGCTGGTCTTCAATAACAATAAGGGAAGAACGCCCACATATACATGGAAGTTGAACAATGTTCTACTCAACGATAACCTGGTCAAGGAAGAAATAAAGAAAGAAATTAAAGACTTCACAGAATTTAATGAAAATGAAGATACAACATACCCAATGGGACACAATGAAAGCTGTGCTAAGAGGAAAACTCATAGCTCTGAGTGCCTGCAGAAAGAAACAGGAGAGAGCATATATCAGCAGCTTGACAGTACACCTAAAAGTTCTAGAACAAAAAGAAGCCAATACAACCAGGAGGAGTAGAAGGCAGGAAATAATCAAACTCAGAGCTGAAATCAACCAAGTAGAAACAAAAAGGACCATAGAAAGAACAACAGAACCAAAAGTTGGTTCTTTGAGAAAATCAACAAGATAGATAAACCCTTAGCCAGACTAATGAAAAGGACACAGAGAGTGTGACCAAATTAACAAAATCAGAAATGAAAAGGGAGACATAACTACAGAATCAGAGGTATTTCGAAAAATCATCAGATCCTACTACAAAAGCCTATATTCAACAAAACTTGAAAATCTGCAGGAAATGGACAATTTCCTAGACAGATACCAGGTACCGAAGTTAAATCAGGAACAGATAAACCATCTAAACAACCCCATAACTACTAACGAAATAGAAGCAGTCATTAAAGGTCTCCCAACCAAAAAGAGCCCAGGTCCAGATGGGTTTAGTGCAGAATTCTATCAGACCTTCATAGAAGACCTCATACAAATACTATCCAAACTATTCTACAAAATTCAAACACAGGGAGAGCTACCAAATTCCTTCTATGAAGGCACATTTACTCTTATACCTAAACCACACAAAGACCCAACAAAGAAAGAAAACTGCAGACCAATTTCCCTTATGAATATCGACGCAAAAATACTCAATAAAATTCTGGCAAACTGAATCCAAGAGCATATCAAAACAATCATCCACCATGATCAAGTAGGCTTCATCCCAGGCATGCAGGGATGGTTTAATATATGGAAAACCATCAATGTGATCCATTATATAAACAAACTGAAAGAACAAAACCACATGATCATTTCATTAGATTCTGAGAAAGCATTTGACAAAATTCAACACCCCTTCATGATAAAAGTCCTGGAAAGAATAGGAATTCAAGGCCCATACCAAAACATAGTAAAGTCCATATACAGCAAGACAGTAGCTAATATTAAACTAAATGGAGAGTAACTTGAAGCAATCCCACTAAAATCGGGGAGTAGACAAGGCTGCCCACTCTCCCCCTACTTATTCAATATAGTTCTTGAAGTTCTAGCCAGAGCAATCAGACAACAAAAGGAGATCAGGGGTATACAGATTGGAAAAGAAGAAGTCAAAATATCACTATTTGCAGATGATATGACAGTATATTTAAGTGATCGCAAAAGTTCCACCAGAGAACTACTAACCTGATCAAAACCTTCAGCAAAGTGGCTGGGTATAACATTAACTCAAATAAATCAGTAGCCTTCCTCTACACAAAAGAGAAACAAGTCGAGAAAGAAATTAGGGAAACCATACCATTTATAATAGCCCCAAATTATATAAAATACCTCAGTGTGACTTTAACCAAGCAAGTGAAAGATCTGTATGATAGAAAACAACCTCAAGCCTCTGAAGAAAGAAATTGAAGAAGACCTCAGAAGATGGAAAGGTCTTCCATGCTCATGATTTGGCAGGATTAATATAGTAAAGATGGCCATTTTGCCAAAGCAATCTACAGATTCAATGCAATCCCCATCAAAATTCCTACTTAATTCTTTATAGAGATAGAAAGAGCGATTTGCAAATTCATTTGGATTAACAGAAAAACCCAGTACAGAGAAAACTATACTCAACAGTAAAAGAACTTCTGGGGGAATCACCAAACCTTACTTCAAGCAGTATTACAGAGCTGCAGTCATAAAAACTGTATGGTATTGGCACAGAGACAGGCCGATAGACCAGTTGAATAGAATTGAAGACCCGAAATGAACCCACACACCAAGAGTCACTTCATCTTTGACAAAGGAGCTAAAACCAACCAATGGAAGAAAGATAGCATTTTCAACACATGGTGCTGGTTCAACTGGAGGTCACCATGTAGAAGAATGCAATTTGATCCGTCCTTATCACCCTGTACAAAGCTTAAGTCCACGTGGATCAAGGACCTCCGCATCAAACCAGATACACTCAAACTAATAGAAGAAAAAGTGGGGAAGAGTCTCAAACACATGGACACTGGGGAAATTTTCCTGAACAAAACGCCAATGGCTTATGCTCTAAGATCAAGAATCAACAAATGGGACCTCATCAAACTACAAAGCACTGTCATTAGGACAAAACGGCACCCAACAGATTTGGAAAAGATCTTTACCAATCCTATAACTGATAGAGTTCAAATATCCAAAATATGCAAAGAACTCATGAAGTTAGACTGCAGGGAGACAAATAACCTTATTAAAAATGGTCTTCAGAGCTAAATAAAAAATTCACAGCTGAGGAATGCCGAATGGCTGAGAAACACCTAAAGATATGTTCAACATCTTTAGTCATAAGGGAAATGCAAATCAAAACAACCCTGAAATTTCACCTCACACCAGTCAGAATCACTAAGATTAAAAACTCAGAGGACAGCAGATGCTGGCAAGGATGTGGAGAAAGAGGAGCACTCCTACACTGTTATTGGGATTGCAAACTGATACGACCTCTCTGGAAATCACTCTGGAGGTTCCTCAGAAAATTGGACATTCCAGTACCTGAGGAACCATCTATACCTCTCCTGTGCATATACCCAAAAGATGCTCCAACATACAACAAAGACACATGCCCCACTATGTTCATAGCAGCCTTATTTATAATAGCCAGAAGCTGGAAAGAACCCTGATGTCCTTCAACAAAGGAAGGGATTCAAAGAATGTGGTACATCTACACAATGGAGTACTATTCACCTATCAAAAACAATGACTTTATGAAATTCATAGGCAAATGGAATGAACTAGAAAATATCATCCTGAGTGAGGTAACCCAATCACAGAAAAACACACTTAGTATGCACTCATTGATAATTGGATATTAGCCCAAAAGCTGGAACTACCCAAGATGCAATTCACAGACCACAGGAAGCTTAAGGAGGAGGATGACCAAAATTTGGAGGCTCCCACTCCTTCTTAAAATGGGGAAAATATCCATAGGAGGGGATATGGAAGCAAAATTTAGAGCAGCGAGTCAAGGAATGGCCATTCAGAGCCTGACCCACATGTGGCCCATATATACACAGCCACCATACCTAGATAAGATTGATGAAGCTAGAAAATGCATGCTGAAAGGGACCTAATATAGATCTCTTCTTAGAGACACAGCCAAACCATGTCTAATACAGGCATCAGTGTTAAACACCGAACTGAGAATAGGACCCCCTTGGGGGAAATTAGAGGAAGTATTGAAAGAATTGAAGGATCTTGCAACCCCATAAAGACAACAATGCCAACCAACCAGAGCTTCCAGGGACTAAACCACTACCAAAAAGACTATATATACATGGACTGACCCAGGGCTCCAACTGCATATGTAGCAGAGAATAGCCTTATTGAGGCACCAGGGGAAGGGGAAGCCCTTGGTCCTGCATCGGAATATGGAGGGTACTATAAGGGGAATGTATAGGGGGAATACCCGTATGGGGGAGGAGGAGGGGAGGGAATGGGGTTTATGGACAGGAAACTGGGAAGGGGAATAACATTTGAAATGTAAGTAATAAAATAAATCTAATTAAAATTTAATAAAAAAAATAAAAATACACTGGAAACTGTATTTTGTTTTAAGAAAGATAAGGATCATGTGCAATTGCTCTGTCCCCTAGAGCAGTTTTCAGGAATGTTTTTCAACCTTTAGATCAGAGGCCATGAATGGATCTTGAAATGAATTTAGTGTGCGTTTAGCACAGTGTAGATTTAAAAAGAAGTTTGAGGGGCTAGAGAGGTGGGTCTGCAATTTAGAGTGCACTGTCTTTGCAGAGGACCATAGTTCAGTGCCAATGTTCTACATCAGGTGGCTTTCAACTACCTGTAAGTCCAGTTCTGGAGAAACCCAATCAATATCTCTGGTCTCCTAGGCACATACCATACTCCTACACACACACACACACACACACACACACACACACACACACACACACACACACACACAATTAATGAGAAAATAAATTCTTTAAAAAAGAAGAAAATGTTTGAATACTATTGTTTTAAACAGGCCCAACTTTACTGCCCCTGATCACAAACATCTGGAATAAACCTACATTCTCTCAACTTTTGATAGTTACATCCTGTGTTAAGTTCTAACAGGCTAATCTCAAAAAGGCAGGAAAGAAAAGAAGGAAGGAAGGAAGGAAGGAAGGAAGGAAGGAAGGAAGGAAGGAGGAAGGAAGGAAAGGAGGGAGGGAGGAAGAAAAGAAAGAAAGAAAATAGAGAAAGTAAGGAAAAGAGAAGGACAGAATGAAAGAAAGGTAAAAATCCATTTCTTATAATGGATCAGAGATAGTCTCCCCCTCCCCTGGAAGGTGTGTTAAATTGGGTAAGTAGTTTTGCATTTAAATTTCTCCCTAAGAAAACAGAAAGGATTAACACAATAGAGCAGGCTATAGCAGGCTAAAGCTACACTAACAGGGGCCACTCGACCTCCAGCTTTAAAAACTTACTTCTGTAAATGAGGCCAGCACTTGGGAACCCAAAGACCATTTTTGGCAGCATAATTCGCAAAACCAGACATTTATTACTTAAGCTCTAGAATATTCCCCAACACATAGGAATGAGACACTGATCTCCAAAATCAACATGGACAAGGGTCAACAGCTCCCCTGTGCTCCAGGCCCATGTATCTTAGTGGCTTAACCAGAAAAACAGACTCCACACTCCTAAACTCAGCTTGCCTTCTTGCCTTGCAAGCCCACCACCCCACAGATGCACCAGATTGACTGTCAGCCAACCAGTTTAATTGAATAAACAAATAAGGCCAAGAACCAGGTAATAGAGGACCATTTGCCTAAGTCAGGGGCTTGGGTTCTTTACAAGTTCTTTCTTCATAACTTTCATTCTTCTTAATTTCTGTTATTCTCACCCCAAAAATCTTTCTGGAAACAGTCCACTCTGCATGCCCACCATCACCATGCTAGTTGAACGACTACTGCTTACTTGAATCAAGGCAATAGGGTTCCTGCTTCCAGCTTTCACCATTGACAGTTCTCCAAAGCATAATGAACACTGTGATACAATTCTAAGCATATCCCTCTCTCACTAAGAGGGAAGTAGAAACTACCACTACTGTCCAGTGGCTACCTTCAGACAAAAGTTCAAATTCCTCGACAGGGTCTAAACGCAGCAGCCTCTCTTCTCTGCCTCCAGTGCTTTCTGTATCTCTTCCAGAAACCCTCTGCTTCCCACCACGCCTTGACTCACTGTATCTCTATGGTCTTGCTTCTTGAGCTGAGCCTTCTGCATTTGGTCTGTTAACTCCTGAGAATGGGAAATTGTTGTCTGTTTCTAGAACACCCAGCACTCTATCTACCAGAAAGCAGGATCCATGTTAAAGATTAGCATTAATCAATCCCCCTGTAGTGTTAACTATGGAAAAGCCAAACCAAGCATCGTGCAGGTCACCATGCTATTTGCCCAATTACACAATGTGGACTTGCAGCAATGGTTAGGAAATCATCTTGCAAATCCCTCACAGACACAAAGGTGGAAAGCCTAGGCCTTAATACTTACAGACCTCAGTCATCGGATTGAAAAACAACTGGCAATGTTGAAACCAGCTATTTGGTTTTGTAGATGGTTATAGGCAATTATTAACAGATAGCAATTTTCTCCACTAAAATTACCTCATTTAAGGTGCTCACATATGAAAAAGTCAGGATTGCAATGACTATTAGATGTCTTCATGATCCTTTCAATGTGTTTAATTTACATGTTGGCTGTTTTGTTTTTGTTTTTTTTTTTTAAAGAAGCTATTATCATAGTATGTGTATACTATTAAGTTAGTGGGGTTTTGGATGGATTGTCCCAAGTGAGCACAGACTTCCTATTATTGTCCTAATGGCTGAACAAATGCAATCAAGTTTATATACTAAAGTGTCCTTAATCAAGTTCAAGTCGCATCTAATCTCCACTAATTTGAAATGTGCTCTAAATATAAAAATGCTTTCCTTGTTTGCAAATCAGGTCAGAATCTTTTCTCCCTCTTATCTAAGATTTCCTCCACATTTGAAACAAAAACAAAAGAAAAACATACTGGGGATCCTGTCCACATGAACAATTGTCCCAACAGTTGCTAGCATAGAAAGAGGCAGAAGTGGGGCTATCAAATCAAACCATGCACTGGGTAGACCAAGAGAGCAGCTCAGGAGGTGAGTTATGAGTAGAGACTGAGGAGGAAGACAGGCTGCTGAGGCAGGATGTGCATGGGGAGTCCCTGGAAAGCATTTGTTCTTGATACTCAAAGACTCTCCCTAGCTGTTGGTCTGGTTTAGAAACAAGTAGCCTGGGTCACAGGATGTCTGACGGTGCTGAAGATTTTCCAGCAAACTGGTTAAATGTCCAAATCAAATACCAAAGTCATGGTGGGGAGAATGAAGAATTTTAGAAACCAGAAGACAACAACAAGCAGGGGTCCCAGGGTAGACAACTTACCCATGAGAGTCTCTTCTGGAAGGATATTTGAAAGAAACAATTCCACAAACCACTCTGCCATAGCAGCTCACTAAATGGGTATTTCCCCCTTTACCCCCAAGTCTATTCCTTCCAGTGATTGCTGTACCTCTGCCGATGGCTGGTTTCCTTCTTCTCTAGGCATCTTATAATTAAAATTTAATCCAGTGCTCTGGTAAATAGTGTCATGCAGTCTGTCTTCTATACTGTGCTGTTAACCTCCACCTTCTCCCATGCCACTTCTATCAGAGAACAATAAAACTCTTCTAGATATCGCCTCCTTTATTGCTGCATTCTGTTTTCCTTTCCATGTATCCATGTAGAGATGGCACAAAGCCATCTGTAGTGGAATTCAAGCAGGTTTGAAGCCCTTCTCCAAACAGAGCTGTGGTTTCAAAGTTGAAGCCACTTCTGTCTTTTCCACTTATTTCATGAAACTCTTAAAATAATATTTATACAACCTTGAGCAAGTCAGGTTGCTGTTAAGCCTTGAATTCAACAGGGCTTAAATGTAAGGAGAACACAAAATGGTCAATAAGTCCTGCTTTACAGTAAGAAACGCTAGCCATCTTTCTCATGCACCCCAGACACCCCAGTCACATTTTTTCCATGTCTCTTTTAGGGCCCTACAGAAACCCTTTAGGAACATAGTTTGTGCTTTTAGCTGCTTCTGTCATCTCTGTAAATCCATATAATGCTCAGAAAAATAAACCCAGTGCTCTCTGCTGCCCATAGGGCCACATTAATCTTATGAGTGACACCACTGAACTCCCCGGCTCTCCCCTCCCCATCTGTTGTAAGTAGGGCAAATGTTTTCCTCATGTTAATTGTTCTGACAGATGAGGATCAGCATGGCTTTAATCCATTTGCAGCCTAGCACAGGAGCATTTGTCTTCTTGAATGCTGTTAGAGGAAAGCATGCTGGCTATTGGGAACAGGGAGAACCATTTTGGGGCAGAGCTTGGTGCTCAGAAGTGACTGGCTAGGTTTGCCCCTCCTCAAAGAGGAAAATCAAAGGATATCTTATTTACCAATCAATTGCCCACAAGTACATGCTCTCCAATTTGGGATTTGTTGACAAATAACACCTATTAGAAACTGCGTATTTTGTTGAGTGAAAAATTGGAGAGCATCAACCAGAGACTAGCCCCTTTGACAAAAAGTAGGGCTTTGCACGCATCAAATCCTAGCTCCTCCAGAGGCTTAAATCCTCGATCTTCCAACGTTGCCTCTGAGCAGCTGCTATTATTCTTCTGCCTCCCATGCTTTCAATTTAACAATGTCACACATTTCAAGTGTTCAAAATGCTTCTTCCAGCTCAGAATCCAATGAAGCGAAATAAACACAACATGGTTCAAACAAATGGAATGTGTTGCAAAGGGAACCCACTTGTAAAACATTGCTTTACTGCTCACTGGCAGCACTTTCATCTCTCCCCTTCTCCCAATACCTATACTTTCAACCCTGATTTAGCTTCTTTGGTGAGACTCAAGCAGATGGTAAGAGGAAGAGTCTTCTAGTTCTTAAGCTCTTTCTTCAACTTTCAGATACAGAGATGAACTGTGATTAGCAACATGACAAAGCTCCTCTATTTCTAATGAAAGATTAAAGTGATTAAAGGCAAACACTACCACTGCCTAGCTTAGAAAACAAACTTTTGCTTTTTGCTTGTTTGCTTTGGCTTTTGTTGGCAAGTCCATGTGCCCCTGTTGCTACTGCATTCCTTTGCTGATCTTACATTAAGTTTATTCTGGCTCCAGATAGAGACTACAGGAATCGTCTAGGACAGTAGTTCTCGACTTGTGGGTTGCAACTCAGTTGGAGACCCTGTATCTCCAAAAACTATTTACATTATGATTCATAACAGTAACAAAACTACAGTTATGGAGTAAGAACAAAACTAATGTTTTGTTTGGAGGTCACCACAACATGAAGAACTTGTGTTAATGAGTCACAGAAATAAAAAGGCTGAGAAACACTGCTCTAGAACATCAGTCCTGGATTGGGACTGTTTCAACATCCCATCTTTGTGGGCTGACAACTACTGGATTCTTGTTGACACCAATGTGAGATAGCCATTGTTGAACAATATGGACCTATCGTGTAAGATAGCCTAGTAAATCCCAGGGGCTATGTATGTATAGTCTGTCCATTCTGAGACTTTAGAGGCCCCTGACATGATAGCTATAAATTGCTTTTTTAACTAGAAAAATTAAATTACAAGGATGTAAAGTCATTTATTGTCCTTCTTGACCCCCATTCAGGATTCTACTTTGTAAAGCATCATTTACACTGCTAGTATTCAGAAAAGCCATGTATAATTTTGTCAAACTAATAAAGCTTTTGACTGGCCAAACTGATTACATTAATACCACAGTGCCTTTAAAAAGCCTACACTCTCACGGTTGGGCCAAGTCATCTCTCCTGATGTTGGCTTACATCTGTGACTGTAAAATGGAACAAGAATGAGAGAAGGTACAGTGGCTTCAGCTAGTACTGTCATAAAAGTGAGGTCAAAGTTCAGTCAATGTCTCCAGCCTCAGTTCCTCAATATATGAGATGAAATAGATCTAGAAGAATTTGATGAATTACATTAATGTGTATGAACTAATAGAAATAGTTAACATAGCTAACAAATAAATATGAGGTGCTGGGCTTGCACTATTTACTCTCAAAAGGCAAATCACAATTAAAACTTATTGGTCTAGGTAGATCCTTCCTTCAAATGTAAAAGTCAAGACCCCCCCAAGGCAAAATGAAAGACAACAAAACTTTACACCCATGTTGGTCCTGTGTTCTGAGCTCCTTGTCAGCTGTGTTATTGGCTCAGCAGCATCCCTGCTCCTCTCAACATAGGCTCTGTGGCATAAACAGGGCAGAGATGTGGCCTGCTCCTATCAGCTCAGGGGGCTGCCGAGAGCTTCCTTGTGCTTCCTGTAGGTTGTTATTCCTTACCTGTGGGTTTACATCCTATGTAAGGGGGAACTAGTTTTAAGAGAGGTTTTATGGAAGAGAACAGGCTGAGCTGTATTTCATACACTATGGTGTCTTTTCATTGAAAACTCACAGGGTGACCTCTGTAGACTTGCTGTTCTATTATAGCACTCGAACTAGGCCTAGTATCATAGTGTGGTGAATGATATCTATCTATTTTTGCTAACTTTATGTTAAGTGACTTACTAATTCAAAACATACTTATAATGTAGCTATAGAGGAATAGGCATTCTGCAAGGGACTGAGGTTAAAAGCTGAAACACTGTCCTCATTTCAAAAGACAAGATCTCAAAAAACTATATAAAACACTCACATGGAAATCAGAAACAACTGTAACTCCCTAAACTATGCAACCAATAAAAGGGTGTGTGAGTGTTTACATGCAACCTGGCTAGTCTTATGTCATCTTGACACAAACTGGAGTTATTTACAGGGAGGAATCTCAATTGAGAAAAATACCTATGTAAGGTCTAAAGGTAAGGAAGGCATTTTGTTAATTAGCGACTCATGGGAGAGAGCCCAGCCCATTGTAGTGGTGCCATCCATAGGCTGGTGGTCCTGGGTTCTGTAAGAAAGCAGAGTGAGCAAGTCACATGGAGCAAGTGAGTAAAAAGTATCCCTCCATTATCTTTGCAGCATCTCCTGCCTCCAGGTTCGGGCCCTGTTGCAGGTCCTGCCCGAGCTTCTTCTGTGATGAACAGCAATATGGAGGTATAAGCAGAAAAACCCTTTCTATCCCAACTAGCCTTTTTGGTCATGGTGTTTTGTTACAGCAATGGAAACCCTAAGACACATGCCAGTCTCCA
Source organism: Rattus rattus (assembly GCF_011064425.1). NCBI lineage: Eukaryota > Metazoa > Chordata > Mammalia > Rodentia > Muridae > Rattus > Rattus rattus. The sequence continues at coordinate 229,965,991 of NC_046155.1, read as the reverse complement.
CACCCGATGGTGAACTCCTAGGTTTCCTTCTTTCAGTTGACTGCATGTAGTGAGCATTTGATACATATCCAGTGAAGATGGCCTCTTAGATGGAAGGAGGTCTATATCTAATAATCATGTCCTTGCTTGAGATAATAGCCACGGCAAAGACTCAACAGATTCCAAAGGAAGTACAGGAGAGATGGATGCAGTTCCCAATGGAGAAGATTTAAGAAGGTTTTCTTAGAGCTGAGCTCAGAAGGTGCATTTCAACAGGTAGGAAGAACGAGAGATGGGGCAGGGTGGGGGTGGAGGGTGTCCAGGTGTGCAAAAGAGCTTAAACAAAAGCTCTGTATGATTTACCCAGAGTGGATGACTGTTGGATGATGGGTCTTTGCAGATGGTGCTCTGGACCTCTTAGCAGCCCATCTGCTCCTTACTGGTATTGATTTAGAAGGTTAGCCAAAGTGGAGATCTTCATACTCCTGAGAAAAGAACACTAATTTGCAGAACTTGGAAACATTTGAGCTGGGAGGAAGGAGCAGGGAACATTTTCTTTCCTAATGCCATTTCCTAAATTCCAACTTTGCCCTTGCTGCAAATCTCCTTCATCTTCCTTTAGGCACCAGGTCAGAAAGAACTTATCAGACCATCCTTCAGAAAACTCTTTCCTATTTCAAAAGAAAGAAGAACTGATGTTATGTCCCTACTAAAAAGTCCGCAGGATTTGGTAAATGGTCTCTCTTCCTCCTCAGGAGAGGCCTGAGGTCTCCACAGGGCTTCAGTGCTGAACAAGCTTGAAGAAGGTACATTCATTTTCAGCCACAAATGATATTCTAGCCATAGCTGTGTGGATAGGAGTACTCCCTTCAGTACTGGCCACCAGCATCTGGCTGTTCCTGGAGCTAGTCCTACATCTGTTGAAGGATGAAGTTTCAAAATCCCCTGCTTGAGAGCACAGGGGCCCAGGAAGAGTCCTAGCAGACAGAACTAGCAGGAAGCCAGAGTCCTGAGCAATGACAGAAGAGGAGTTCCTCAGGCTGTTTCCACCACCCCGCCTCTCAATTCTGACTTTACAGCTCTCAACTCATCTTCAGCAGTGCTAACGTCCATCTCTACCCCTCTCCATGAAGAGGAGACTGCTGGCCTTAATTTTTATAATGGTCTTCTCCGAAGACATGAAATCTCATAGTGCTATAGTTTGTTCTTAATGTAATATTTCTCCACTTATTAGCACCATGCATTTGTAGAAATGGATCTGGACACTATCAGTAATTTACCCAGAATATGAGGGGGGAATCCAGTTTCTTTACCCACTGATACATTTCTATTTAAGGTTCATTTTAAAAAGCTACAGTATAGGCTTTTAAGTTTTCTCCACCCTCCTACCAAATTTAATCATCTTTTTGTTTTGTTTTGTTTATTTGTTTTTTCCTAACTGGGAAACAAGAGTTTCGTTTTCTGGACTGGTTCCAAGGAGTATGAAAGACAAATTACTTCAATTTATAAAACTTTATTTTAGTGGCACATGGTTTTCTTAACTATTGAGTTTCTATAATCATGTAGAGAGAGAGTGTAAAAAGGCTTTTAGTGAACAAATATCCAAAGAAGAGATGGCCTGATATGAGGCAAGTCTCAAATAAGTCTCAAAGTATAGAAGATAACTTTTGTTTAAAACCTTTAGATAACACTAACAGAATAGACAACTGACAGTTACAACTCGGTCATCCAATTCTAGAATTCTCTACTATCAAGGCAGATAGTTATACATTTTTTAATGTTATGTAAAGGAATCAATGTTGTCCTGACATTGACATGGAAACAAAGAAAGCATCACTGCCAGAGCCTCCCCCAGTGTCAAAGCCCAAACCTCATCCCCTAGGCTCTTTAGCTGAAAGGGAAAGCAAAGTTCTTCTGTGAAAGAAAAGAGCCAGGAAGGGCCCAGTGACCACACACAGTCCCACATTACTGGCCTGAAGCAAATCTCAGGTCTCACTTTTACAAGGAGGATGTAAAATGGGGCTGAGTTCATCTATGTTGAATCCTGGACTGCAAGCTGTCTCCAAGGTGAGGTTTTAGTTTTCTGGGATACCAAGGATTCTGGGGGCAGTTGTATAAATGGGGAGGCTGGAGAAAATAACTCCATGGATTTGCAGAAAATAATGTATGGCTCTGACAGCATAGTAGGCAGCAAGGGCCCTTCTGTGATCACAGACTTGACCCCCAAAGAAAGGTCCTCGAGAAGAGACCACCCATTTTGCTTGACATCCCCAAATAGTCTGGTGTTGTGATTCCAAAATTTTATAGTTATGTACCAACCATGCAGAGGAACTAATAGTTTTCCAACTTCAGTTGCTCAGGAGTCACTGCTGTCTCCAAGCATGCTAAAATAATTTACTACAAGGCTAAGAAAGAAATATGGTTTGACAGCAGAACATAGCAACAAGATTTAAGAATTCTAGTTCACACTAAGTTCATTGAGAACTAAGCCAGGGCTAGTGGTGGGGAGTGGTGCCAGAGCTCTGGGCAGCTAGAGACACAGTTTGAAGACTAGAAATCCCCCCTACTTTATAAAAAGACAAATAAATGTGTACTCAGATTAAAGCAACCAGGAGAATGAAAACCAAGAAACAGATCTCTTTTTCTGCAGGGAAGAGCTGGCAGAGTAACAAGGATGTATGAACCCAGTGCATAGGTTTGATGGGAGCTGTAGCTACTCAGGTTGGATTGGTTGAGGTGGGGGTCCCCAAAAGTAGATTATTGTAACTGTGTGACTAGTGACCTGATTATATCTTACTTCACCTGGTTCAGTTCCTTTACCTTGGCTGATTCTTAAACCAGGGCAGCCCAGACAGTGTACTGGGTTGCATAGTATGTGGGAACAAAACTCTCAAAAGGCATGATTAATGAAGTCAGGGGGCAACTGACAAATTTTGTTTTGTTTGCCTGACACCCTTGTCTACTCACTGGAGCCTGTATTAAATGTGAATGGATTTAACATTAAACTGCATTCCAAAATGTCTAAGCAACCTGAACTCTGGCAGCTGCAAGCCTGTATCAGACATGGTGGCTGACACTGAATTAGCAATGAAGGTGGCTTCCTTCTTTGACCACTGCCCTCATCCTCCTTAATCAACATTGTGGCCTTTGCAGGTGTAAAGCCTGCCCTATTGGAACACCTTGCCCTGATCTATCTATCTATCTATCTATCTATCTATCTATCTATCTATCTATCTATCTATTTTTTGTTAGTTCTGGGGATGGAATCTGTGGTATTAGGCATGACAGACAAGGAGTTAGTTCTCCTGTGTCCCTTTATGTGATGTAAATGAGAATTTAATATTTAAGACCAACTCTGATAAACTGGAGGGGGAAAGTAGAAAATATATGCAGTTCTCAAGAGAAAAGCACTAGGCCATGGTTATCACGGTTATGTACCCCTTAGAGGGTCACTATAGCCATCACTACTTGTTGCAAGGTTCTAAGCATGCTATATTTGAGAATGGTTGTTCCCAACCATGGGTCTATTTGTTCCTCCTAGGGCACATTTGGTCTATATTGAAACATTCTTGGTTTCAATATACAAGACACAGGAAGGATGCTAAGGATGCTGCTTGACACCCAACAGTAAAAGCACACAGGGCAGCCCCATGACAGCTGTCCAGTAGAAGCTCTGCTTTAGGGGGATTTTAAGAAGTACTAGCCTCTAGGTAGGTCTAAAAGGCCCCTCAACAACTGGTCCCAAGTTATCTGTACATTTATTGCCTATGGACTCTAATCCATTTTTCACCTGCCCCTCACTGCCAAATTTTCTTCTACCTCAGCCACCTCTACCCCTACTGATATTAAGGTCAAACCCTCCTATCCCTATATATCTGTCAAAGTCACTAGCCACACTATCGCCATCTCAAAGCTGACTCTGAAGTCTCCTTACTGAAAGTAGATGGCCTTTAGAGAGATACAGGCTGTTCAACAGCCAAACACAGATGCTGAGAACTCTTTCTCAAATCATGTGGAAGAACAGTTCATGCTTTTAGTCACTGGGTCATCTTCCAGTCCTAAGTTCCTATATTTTAAAATTTAAAAAGCAAAACAAAACCTCAAACTCTGATAATACCACAAATAAGAAAGCATGCATTGTGGGGTAGTCAAAAGCATGGCTTTTGAATCCATGTAAAGCAGGACTCGTCACTAAATTACTTTTATTGACTCTGGAACCCTGGGAATTCCTCTGTTTCTTTTTAAGGTACTACCACCAAGGATTGGCCACTAACGATGGAAAAAAAAAATCCTTCAATCACTAGCTGTTCTGAGGATCAAAGAAATCCAGCATATTTTACAGTTAGCCAGGGGAGGGTTCTCTGTCTTGGGGCTCCCAAATTTTAGTAGAAAAGACAGTAATAGAACACACTAACAAAAGCATAAGTGTACACCTATAACTGTTCCCTACAAAAACCAAATGAGTTCTTTCTTGAGGAGAAATTATGGTTAAGCCACACTAAATTAGGAATCCTAAGGGGTCATATGCACCAGGCCCTTCAAAGTTTCCCTACATTCTTAGAGGTTAGCAGGAGGACGATCAGCAGATCTGGTGTGTAACCCTGCTGCATTGTGACCCTGCTGCAGTGTGACCCCATTATCATTCCATAGAAATAAATACAAGCCAATAAAGCAAGCCATAAAAGAGCCTCCCAGCCTCAGCTTTGGGATGGGATATAAAAGGGGCCATGCATTATTTAGATCCAAAGAGGCCTAAGCTCAGATGGAAACAGAAATAACAAATAGAGCTAGAATCAGTGCCAGCTTGGCCAAGCTATTGGCAATCCTTCCCACATCCGCTACAAATTCCTGGTAGCTATGACTAGGGGTGGTCAAGCTTTATAGGACAAGGACTAGGGGACAAACTAAATTCTTCTGTTTATCAAAACAAAGCGAAAACGATTCTGATGTCTTTAGCACTCTAGGTAGTAAGTAACAAGAACCACAGCTTCATGCCCTACCAGACAATTGCAAACAGTTTGAATACACAGCTCCTGAGCGTGGCCACAGGCTACAGTGGCATGGCAGTAGTAGTAGTGGTCACCTTATGTAGTAAGAAAATTTCAAGAGGACGCAGGGTTTACATTTGCATATTCACTAAGGAAGTGTGCATTACAAACAACACCAAAGCAGAGAAGGGGTGGGGTGAGGGTGTTAGCAATAGCAGTTCCTCTAGGCTCTGCCCAACAGCTAAGGAACAACAGCTTGCATCTCCTACTACCAGGTATGAGCCAGGAGCCAGGTGTATAAGGAGTGCTCAGCTTCTCTCTCCCTCCCTCCTTTCCCCTTCTCTCCCCCATCTTCCCTCTCTCTTCCCTATGTTCCCAGCTGGCCTCTTCCTCTCTTCCTCTTTCTTTCTATCCTTCTCCTCTCCTATTTCTCCACCTCTACTACACTTTTGCAGGTCCCCTTCCTTCCTCCCAATAAACCTTCCTCTGTTGCATGGCTTGATTGTTCAGGGGACAACCTTGGCAGGGACCACTAAGGTATTCCTTCTGGCTACGTTACACAGCATTTCATAAAACACAGGAATGAGAGGAAAAAATTAAGACTGAAGTGACAAATGTTTTACAGAAGGTTTTGGTATGAAAAGCTGTAGCAGGAACAGCAGGGCCACCTCTATGTAAACACTGGGTGTTGAGTAGCTACAAAAGCATCTCTTGAAAGAGGACCTAATTGAGAACTGCCTGAGAATCCAAGGATGCAAAGAATGCCAACCAATCAGGAACTGCTGTTTAGAAGAGATGCTACTCTTGGGAACAATGGGGGCGTGGGTGGAAGGTATTAAGGAGCTTGCAGCAGTGCTCAGAGGAGTTTGCAATGTTTCTCACCTGCTCCCTAAGTCTGCCTTGTTGACTCTGTGCCAACTCTTCCCCAACCTCCAAGGGCAGGTAGGGTCAGGCAGAGAGCTGTCCAGGGCACAGGCAACAAAAAGCCATCTGACATTAACTGCAGTAGAGCACATGTTCACTGTCCCTCTTGAACACCATGCTCTTTTATGTAGGAGGTGGCTGAGTCAAAGGCTGAGTCAGGTGCCCAGGGCCATAGGACTAGCCAGTGAAAGAGACAGGAATCAAGACCTACTATCTCCTTTACTCAGGCCAATTCCAAGCTCACTTGACTATAAAAGCAGACCAAAGAATACTAATAGTACAGGTGTTAAAACAGATGAGCAATGGATAAAAAAAAAAAAAAAAAAAAAAACCCAGAAAAATAAACATGAGGAAGGAAATCCATGCTCTTCATGGAACAAAGATGAACTCCATGCAATGAAGGTTTTTGAATGCAAGGCCTAGAGAGAGGATCCCTTCCAAGACATCAGGCTTGTGATGTCCACTAAGCTGTGAGATATAATGTGTGTATTGCACAAAGCAGTGAAGCATCAAGCAAGCCAAAAGAGACACTCAAAACAAATTGTCATGGCCTCTTGCTTCAAAAGATGTCAAACCAGCATTCATGTAACAATCTAACATTAGCCCAGAGTCTGCTGGGGCCTCCCTTTGCTAAAGTAACAGCTCAGAAGCCTTCTGTTGTACTTGGTGAAAGACTAACTGGAGACCACCTCCTTGATTTATAAGAAAAAAAAAGGAGCAGTGACATGTTTACCTGTTTTACTTTTACACAGAAGAGAAGTGGCTGGAAGGACCAGTTGACAGTTGACAGTGATGGTGTGATGACCATTCGAGATAGTCACAGCCAGTTGACTGTTGAGCTCAGGGCAACTAGTTAGAGAAGTTAACTAAACAGATCATCTGAGATCACTCTGACTGACTTAGAAGCAGGTAACTCTGAGCCCTACATCCAGTGACCTTATGCTATACTGCCTTATAAATTTCTGAAGAATACATGAAATAAATAAGTAGCTAGTTCCAACGTGCTGAGGGTCTGACCTATAATTTAAATCTAAGTGTTCCTCTGCAAAGGCTCATGTGTTAAAGCAGTTCTCAACCTGTGGGTTGTGACTCCCATTTAGATTTAAATTACGTGACAGACCCTCAGCACATTGGAACTAGCTACTTATTTATTTCATGTATTCTTCAGGAAACCTCTGCATTGGTTTCCTCAGGTATTATCACAGCAACAAGAACCTGACTAACACAGAGGTCTCCCGATCGTCTTACACAATTTGAAAACGGAAACACTTTGTGTTCAGGACATGGATAGGAGTCAAATTCGCTGTCAAAGACCAGTATCTTGATTATTACTAGCTGTGGCCTTAATTGTGCCTTCACACATAAAGAGGCAGCCCCATAGCATCACTGTTAGGTTGCTACAGGAGACCAAGTCTGCAGGAGACAGGTTATCTAAATAGCCACACTGGTCTCTTAGAACAATGGTCCAAAAGGCCACTCAGGAAACGCAGCCTGCAGGACCCAGGCTGATTCCCCTCAGCCCATCACCCTTCCACCTTGAGTCTGTTACTAGCAACTGGACATGTGCTAAAGTGTCGATGAGGCCTTAAGACATCCAGCATGTAGCTGGTGTAACAGTATTAGTGAAACTGAGGCTGTAAGATGCACTAACACCACTGTTCAGATGGGGTGACATAACTTGAGGAGACAGCACAAGGCTCTTCGAAGTCATGAAGGCTTTGACAAGCCACTTGTTCTGTTTCTGTTAGGAGCTAACAGGTCTGCAGAGAAGGATGAAAGAAATTGGGGGTGACAGGCAATTTTTCTTCTAGCTCTTTGGCCAGCAAGGTGGAGAGAACAGATCACATAGAGAAAGGAAAGGCTGTGGGACTTAGCAGTGTTGGAAGACCCTCATAGAACCTCAGAAATGGTTAGAGATCAAGACACATTCAAAACAAAACAAAAAACAGACAAAGACAACAAAGCCCACAGGGGCAGGGGCAATGCTTCTGAACTATGGCTAAAGAGTGAAAAACCATAAGCTGTCTGCTTTTCTTCTGATGATAACCAACTGACACAACAGATAGTCCAGGTCGGGTAAACAGCAGACATGGACTCTGTCCTACAGAAACATCCAACAATCCACAATCATAGCATCTGGAACTGGAAAACAGCTGTGACCAGAAGCAAGCACTGTGTGTGATAACAGGCTCAGAGCTGTTCCTTTAGGAAGGGTGCCTCCTGGCTTGCACAGGCAAAGAATAGTTGTAAGAGTACCGGCGTGTCCCCAGTTCTCAGGGCAGAAAGGCAGAAAGGTTTCTGTGAACACTGCCCTTTTGCCAAATACATACCAACTTCAGGTCCAGGCCAAGGGCCTGTGACATGGATGGGAGAGATTATAAGGAGGACATGGCATAGCCAGGTGTCTACACAGGCTGCAGTGGTTGAAAACTGTGAAATGAGCAGAAACCATCAAGTGCAAAAATTACAATCACCTGCTGTGGCATTTCCAGCCTCAATATCGCTGGCAGAAGGGGAGGCTGTTTATCTGTCATGCTACTGGTTCCTTTCTATTCACTGTCAAGAGAGGACACTTGACTTGCCTGCCAGCCTCCACATCATTCTATGAATCCTATTTCTGACCCTACCTCTCCTGCATCTGGGTTTTTATCAGCACGGCCTTGGCCTGTCTGCTCACCTTCCCTACTGTCCCTTCAGGGAATAATAAGGGGGATCCTCATCTCTTCCTTTAGCCATGGTCTGTACAAGAACACCAGTGGCCACCATGGTGAACAGAGCCTCGGGACAACACTATATTTACAGGTACTCAAGAAGGCCTTCCTGCTAGGCCACTCCCTTCTCTGTGGCAGCCTGAAGCTGAACCCAGGAAGGACGAATGGACAGAGGAGTGGCAGAGCTAGGACAGTGAGGAAGGTGATGGCTGAGGGCTCTCTAGTGTCCTAGTGATGGTGACAGAGTCCCTTCCTATCACTGCCTCACTCCTGAGCCTCAGCTATTTGTGAATCAGGGTGAACAAGTATGAAACAAGGGCACAGGGCTGAAGAGAGGTGATTAGGAGCTGTTGAAAATAGTCTGGTCTCCACTCCACTTCTGAAACTAACACATTTGTGGTCGCTGATCACTCATCTGTTCGCTAGTCATGTCTCCTCCTAATTTGAGGCCTTTCAATGTTTGGAAATGCCAACTTTTGTGTCTTGTCATATTTAAAACACATATTCTACCTTTAATTCCACATCCATTGTATTTTTTTTCATTTCTCCTTTTCATGCATATACATGCTTTATGGGGCCACATGAGTCTGTTTTCATGAATGTTATACAACCAGGACGTCCACCTTTAATGTAGTTCCCTTGTAAAGAATGATTAACCACAATACTATTCAGGTAAAACTTCTTACTTTTCTGTAAAAGTGTGTTTTATGCAGGAGCCTAGCATGACTGCCCTCCAAGAGGCCCAACAAGCAGTTGAAAGAGTCAGATGCAGATACTTATACCCAACCAATGGACAGAAGCTGAGAATCCTTGTGGTTGAATTGGGGGAAAGCTGGAAGAAGCTGAGGAGGAAGGCGATCCTGTAGGAGGACTAGTAGTCTTAACTAACATGGACCTCCAGAATCTCTAAGACACTGAGCCACCAACCAGACAGCATACACCAGATGATATGAGGCTCCCAACATATACACAGCAGAGCCTTCCTGGGTCTGGACTCAGAGAAGATGCACCTAACCCTTGAGAGACTTGGGGTACCAGGGAGTGAAGATGCACCTAACCCTTGAGAGATTTGCTGTGTCAGGGAGTGGGGAGGTCTGGTGGGGTAGGGACATCCTCTTGGAGATGGGGAGGGAGGAGAGATGTGGGATGTGGAATACTTAGAGGGTAGACAGGGAGGGGGATAAAGACTGGATTGTAAAAAAACGATTAAAGAATTTTTTTTAAAGTACGTTTTGTGGGTAGTCTTTTTTCCAGTTATCTGTACCTGGGGATTGTTGTTTACAGAATACCACTAATAGCCATGACACAGTTACAGAAATAGCACTTGGTTAAAACTACCCAGTTGCCTAAGAACTCCTTCTGTAATTGCAAGCCCACAAAGAAAAATAAACATTTTTCTGGTTTTCGTAGCAGAGAATAACAGCAAAATAGTTATGCTTGACAAATGACTAAGTATGTCTTGAATTTGCCACAGAGATCCAAGAACCCAGCAGAACAACATGGTGCTAATTTATCCATTGCTTGCGCAAGACTTCACATAAAACGTCTTTGAGGAGTTTACTGTTGAATAAATGGTGAGATATCCAGCACTGACCCACAGAAGAATTGGGGTGGGGAACCTCTACTTATCTGAATTTAATAGCATTACTCAGCAGAGTAACATTTAACTCTGAGTAAAACCAGATCACTAAGCTAAACAGCATCTAGACTCTTTTGACATGGTGGTTGTGCCATAGGCTTTCCCAGCATGGAGCGTGGACTAGATATATAGAAATGTTTGTTGAAGGGAACAGCAAAGGAGGCCAGAACCATGCACTTCATTCTTTGTGGGAAGATGGTAGTAGACCTCAGGAAAATGTCCCCATCAGTTCTTGACCACAGTAGCACCTTAAGCAGGTAGTATGAGGAAGGGTGCTCAAGTTGTTCTTGCCACCAAAGACCAGGAAGGAACAACCTCTGCCAACACCCATAGGTGTACGTCAAGAAGCACATGCACATGCAAAATTAGGTTATACAAATGGCTTACTTAGGACGGCCAAAATTTAGAGGAGCCTCTAATAAAGCTGTGATAGGCAAATTAAACTCCTTCTTAGCTATCATCATGTCACGTTATTGCACTTGTGTCCAGCAGCATGTGAAAGTGGTTGATCACTGTGTGCATGTATGGACAGTGAAACAGGCCTATGAAACAAAGGTGGAGCACCTTTGTAAAGAAGGGACGACAAGAACAATGGGAACACTGTAGACTTCCTTTCCCATAGTGTTCTATAAGTCTGATGTTCTTACCCACATAAGGCTGCTCAGCTAGTTTGTGGCTGCCTATCTAATCTTCTGAATGTGAAGGGTTTTGAACCATCCCCCTGGGTGGAAGGACAACAGGGCTGTCATTTTCAGTCTTCCCTGACCACCGTAACACCCACCATAGAGTAGATGTTCAGACATGAATGATCAAAACAAACTTCAGAGAACTTACAAACTAAAGAGGGAAGTCAGGAAGTAGGTAACTTCCCAACCAGCCTTTTAGAAGTTCATTGTTATTTCAAATTCATGAAAATATCACATGGAAATGGCATAGTGGTTGAGAGAGAGGCTACACAGGGGCCCAAGCCAGACTTGCACAGACTCGCACAGGCAGAGGTCACTGTGATTACACTGTGCTTTCTGTATTGGAAGTAGACTCTCAAGGGTCAGTTGTCGTAAAGAAATAAACTAGAAGAGCTCTATATGGACTGCTGGTCAATGGGATGTGAGCAAAGACCATAATTACCCTGGTTCTGCTCACTGAGGTCCAGGAGTAACACATGAAGCAGAAGTGGCCCCTTTCCATACAATCTATAATATATGTAGTTATTAGATGAATTCCCACATCTCAAAGCCACTTGGGAATTTGGAATCTAAGCACGCTGAATAGACAAAATGTGCCTAGTCCCCTGAAATACAAAGTCATCCATGAGGATTTTTCCCCTCATGAGGATTTGTTACTAGTAGATTTAGAAGAGATGCCTTATTTAAGGTAGAAAGGGGGGGTTCAGGGATGTGGGTAGGTTCAAAGCAGACATACTACAGCAGGAACCTAGGCCCACAAGAAATTTGCAGATGTCCCCAGGATGTTGTGAGTCGTAAGAAGCTGCTAGGAATCCCAGAGGATGAGATTTCTACTCACCAAGACTGATGAGAGCCCAAGGCAAGGGCAGTGATTGACAGATGATATAATGATCCAGGCTAACCCCACCTACTCTAAGACAACAACAGAGCAACATTGAAGGCCTCCAGGCTACCTTCATCTTCTCTTTGCCATGTTCCTGGGGAGAGCCCTGCAATCCAAAGTGGGGCTGGGGGTGGGGGTTCTGGATTCTTCCAGATGAAACTGACAGAAGAGGACAGGGCTGACAGCCATGCAAGGTGATATAAAGGAGGGTTTTTATATTTAGGTACATATGTATGAGGCACTAGGGATGGCTCCTAACTGAAGAGAAAGAGGGTATCTCACAAGCAGGGCTGGAAAAATTTTGTAATAGACAAACTGAAGAAGTAAATGTATCTTACTGGGAAGTTTGGGAGGTGGAGGAAAACACGCAGAGCAAACCTAAGACCTAGCCATAAGAGAAGTAAATAGTTAGGACAGATTACCACAGAAAGAAAAGGTTTCAAGCCTGACAGGAAGAAATGAAATCATCAGTATAAAATGCACTGTCTGCAAGTGATGAACATTGTGAATCTGATTATAAAGGAAAGGCAATCTCATCCAACAGTGCCTGGGAGAGAGAGCGCAGCCATAGGAAGGTGTGCTTTGTCCAGTAAAAGGATCCAGATGTAGAGAGCAGCTGCTGTGCAGGAGACTCACATGTTGCCTCACTGCCTGCCTGGCTCCATAGGAGGGGAGCCCTAACCCAGAGCAATGCAAATGACAAGAAGCAGAGGGTTTTTCAACACTAAGACAGTTTGGATCAATGCAAAGAAGTGTTCTTCCAGATCTAATGTACCATTTAGCAAGATGAGACCCTAGGTTCACAGAGCACATTGAGCTAAATGCAGAAAGCCTCTTACCCAAGTCAAATATTCACCTCAGACATATAGGATAAGATTTACAAAATTAAAAAGCAAGCAAAAAGGTGGGGCTGGGAAATGCTGTGTGTGTGTGTGTGTGTGTGTGTGTGTGTGTGTGTGTGTGTGTGTGTGAAGAAATGGCTTCATGGTTAAGAACACTAGGGGCTCCTCCTCTAGAGGTTTAACCCTCAGCATATACATGGCTGCTCATAACTGTCTATGAATGCAGTTCCAGCAGATCCACGACACCAGACATGTACATGGCACACATATATATGTATTGTCAAAGGTATACAGATGTGCTGGCAAGTACTTCCAGAGCTTCCTCGGTAAAGTCAGAGCTGTCAGGGTCCTCACACGGATGAGCAAATGGAACTCTGAAACTCTACAGATGCTTGCCTGTCTCTATTAGCTTTGATTGTTAGTGAACCATGGGTTAATACTCTGCTATGGGTCATGCACAAGTTAACCAGAATATAACAGGTTGAGGTGAAGCATTGAGTTAAGTTCTAAGATTACAAAAACCCTTGCACACCAGGGAAGAGTACCCAGCATCCTTTGCATGCATGACTCTAGAATTAGACATCAGTGGACCATTTCAATCTGGCTTCCAGCTCTGCTACAAGCCAAAGACCCTAATGCACATGAAATCCTTACCCACAGTTCCCCACTGGTGGTTTCAGATAGCTTTTGCCTTTCTCCCAACCTATACACTCTGCTAAACAAATTTCTTGAATGGCATAGCTGATGTTTTACCTGTTTTCATTTTTTTGAAAAATTTTCTGAAAAGGTGAAAGAAATATTAAAAATGCTCTCTGGCTCATGCTTCACACCTTAAAGTTTAGATGGTATTATACATTAAAACAAGAATTTAATTGTGCAAGATGGTTGATTAGGTCAAGGTCATTTCATTAATATCTGAGACACCCACCCCCTCCCAAGATTTTGAGGGAAAATCTTGTTCTGCTAGAGAGATAGAACAAATTTAAATAAATTCTAACTTAAGCTAATTGAGACCAAGGGAATGAAGTACTCTCTAGCTAAAAAGGGGTAACAAACAGTATCCAGGGGTAACCACAATCCTGCTCTCTTCATGTCTCCTCATTTGCTCCCAATCCTTGGTGGTTGTCATATGTAATAAGTAAGCCACCTCCTCCATCCCTCCACTCCACTCCTAACCCTCCTTAGCCAAAGCCTCCAGGCATCTGCTTTCCTTGCCCTGGACACTTACAAACCAACTGTGATGAATTGAGTTCAAAGTGCAGTTTTGCAAAACAAATAAAGGAAGCACAGGGGAGGAAGCAGGAAATAAAGAGCTACTGTCCTCTGGACAGGCAGCTTAAAGGGAAAGCACTTCTCACTAGCTTCTTTTATAAGAAGGGAAAAAAGTGTGCCTGGTCCAGGAAGCTGCTGTTTTAATCTTAAGACGAACCAAATGAAGGCAGTGGCGGCTCCTACCTTTGGAGTTCACTTTGAAAGGCTCTCTCTAGCTACCGGCAGCTTTTGATCTTTCTTGACAGTACATAGAGAGAACCTCTGTGGTTCCCTTTAGGGCGTGTATAGTCATTAACTGACACTCAGATATGCTTTCATTTATATGGGGGGAACCCAAAAGCACACATATTAGCTCCATCTAGTACTAACACAAGAACACACACACACACACACACACACACACACACACACACACACACTACACACACACACACACACACACACACTACACACACTATACTTAAAAGCCAAAGACTATGTAATTCCCAACTTTTAGTGAGAACAGACACTGTTTATTAGTTTATGACTTTCTGCCCATATGTCCTGTCTCTCAAATGCATCTTACTTTGCCCCTAGCACAGTAACCTCCCCACCCACAACCCTTTATGAATTTTTTTCTAGTCATAGAAAAGATTCACACTTTTACCTATACAGTGTCGTGAAGAACACAGTAGCATATTCTCAATCCTGATTTTTCTCACCCACATCAGTTCACCCCCAAGTTTTAAAACGACTTTAAAAATTATTCCAATTTAGCAAAATATCACTTTGCTGGCTGCTTACAAATTGCAAGCATTTTTACTTTTCAGAACGTTTAAGCCACCAAGCCAGGAAATCTGTATTGAGAGCCAGTGTTCAGGACCGGGGGCTGGTCTCTGAGACCACCTAGGATCCTGTATGTTAATCCTACCCAGGGCCTTTGAACCTGTAAGAAGAAGATGGGTTATGGAGTAGAGAGTAAGCCCCAGCTTGTACATGAAGATTCCAGTCCCCCCTTGCTCAGCGTGGATTGGATGTTAGCTTACCTAAGGTGTGGGCACAGATATGGTGGTTGAACCATTCAGGGGCAGGACTCTCCAGTCACACTCCAATTCCACTCCTGTTCTGTAGCCTTTTAATGAACTCAGTGACTCAGCGCCAGTCCCTTCCCCCACAGGCCTCCCTCCGGTCACTCTTCTCAATCGCCCTGATGCCCATGTGACAGCACAATTGTCTCCACCGAGACTAATCCCATATCAATAAGAGCTTTCAGAACAACTGGGACCAGAACACTCTGTCTCTCCTCCACTTTGCTGACCCACCCAGGGACCACAGAATACTCCGCAAGTGCATACTATTTTCAGAAGGCTCCACATACGCACCCATGTGGTGATTTTACTTGCAACATTTGTGGCTTTAACATAGCAACTTGGCTAACCAACATTCAACCACCACTCAAGCAGGCACAGTGTGAGTTACTGGGATGAGACACGGCCATATTTACACACATGGCATTAAGAACAGAAGCACTGTGATGGAGGATTACTACTACATAGTGCAGGCCACCACCAAAGCACAAGATTCAAAGACAGCCTGCATGTTAAATGACAGGTCAAGATAAGCTATGGAGTCTAACGTATGGAGTCTACTGTTAGAAGTCTCTGCCACTGATACAGAACACAGCAACATGGAAAACCCTTCTTAGATTAATATGGCTAGAATATGATGTATTTCATCAGAAGAGCAAAAGAACCAACATCACTAAGATCACGAAAACAGACTGTTTCGGGATAAGCTTTCCCATTTGACTAGCTCTGTTCCTGCAATTTCCCTCCCCTTTCTAAAGCTTGATGCCTAGTATGAAGGAATATCAGTCTTCTTCTCCCCCCTGAGACAGGGTCTCACCATGCAGCCCTGGCTGTCGTGGAACCCAGCTGGCCTAGAAGAACTCAGAGATCTGCCTACCTCTGCCTGGGATTAAAGGTGTGTGAGGAATAACCAGTCTTTGTTTACAGGCTTTCTGAGTTAAACCTACAAAGATTCCATTACCAAATGTGGCTTCTCACTTTCCTTAGAGGAGGCAACTGGATGCTAACCATGGTCTCCTGTCTCTATTTCTCTACCCCTCCCTAACCTGCCATCTTCCTCAACCAGACCCTAGGGCATGGCAGACCTTTATTTTGGAAGACACAAATTCCGGAGCTAGAATTATTGGAATCAGATCTGCATTTGGAAGTCAGATACATTGCTTGAGTGTTATTGGGCCAGGAAAGCAAGTCTTTCCCTCTTCAAACCCAATTGTGTGCTGATATCACAGGTCTGCTACAAGCAACAAAGGAGACATGAGGTGTGTGGCACAGATCCTGGTTCCCAGCGAGCAGTGAGTATGTGTTATTTCATTAGCAGGAAGGCAGCACAGTGGTAGTAAATTATAAGGAGCAGGCAGGGTCTGGACCCGTCTGTCCTGAGTTCAGAGGAGAGTGTCTAAGAGAGGAAGAATGAGAGAGTCCTCTCGGGAAATGAAACCATCTCATTTCCCTTGTCTATCCATGTTGTTATTTGATGTGTACCGTGGGCACAGCACTAATTAAAATGCCCCTCCAGCAAGGCTCTCTTGAATAAGGCAGTTTCCTAGGGCACTTATGTATGAACTCATTCACCAAAAGTCCACTCATACAATTCTTCAGCTACAAACCAACAATATAAAAGGGAGCATATCTGTGTAATCCACTATGATCCCAAGGCTAGAGTTAAAGGTGAGAGAAACATAAAAAGTGAACCCCAGCAAACTGACCTTTACTGAGAAGACAGGGAGATCATGTTTCCCTCTTCTCCATCTCAGATCCCAGGTCTGGGAGCCTTGAATTTTCAACAGTGTTTAATTGTAACCTCATTGGAAGGAGAGAATTTGCCAAGTTACATGTTTTGTCGCCAGCAGTATGTGCCCATCAAAGACAGGATAGCCAAGAATCCACCATTTCTTACACAGTTCTGTGGTTTCTACTTTCTTTACACTCGTGCCTGTGAGATAGCCTGGTCTCTGTAGGCAAGGAAACTAATCTAGCCAAAGCACAGACATGACCAAAGTGGGCAAGCCTGGGGATTTTCTTTTAGAAATGACAACAATTTGTTATTTTCATTATTCTTATTATTATTCTTATTCTTATTATTATTATTATTATAATTATTATTATTATTTTGCTTAAGATATAGAGAAATTGGTTTTGCTTCACTATTGACATTTTTTACATTCATTATTTTCCCTCCCTGGCTTCTTTCTTCACACATGCTAGTCCTTTCCCTTTCTCCCCTTCTGCCTTTATGTTCTATATTCTTAGACCTCGTCGTCCCCTCTTAGTCTCATTTCTATTTGCATGTCTTACACCACAGACACACACACTCACAAAATTAGGTATTACCCTTTCCAGGTTTTACTGCTTCCTGGTCATGCCATAGTTAGTACACGATTTACTGTATGGACCTTTAGGGAACTACAGTGGTGACATGTCACAGGGGGTAGTTGTTTGTAAGCTAGATATTTATTTCAAATCAGGTTCTTGAATGAGCAACTTGAAGAAAAGGAGGTTAGCATCTACATATTCATTCCCCAGATTGATTAGACAAATGCTTCTCTATGAAGTTCTGAAATCTGATGCAGACGGAAAATCACCCTTTGATAGCATTTAGAGGTTATTTCAAGCTGGCCTCTCTGCCAGGTCTTGCCTGGTTAAGACTGTTGACCTTGGCTAAAACAAACAAAAGCCTAAATCTTTCTGGCCCAGATTCTTTGAGATAGGATGGGCCTTTAATTTTCATTTGAAACGTAAAAGGAAGAAGAGATTGGAAGGAAACATTTGAACCCTAAAACCCAATGCAGATGTTCTGATGCTAGGAGAAATCATGCTTTAGAATTGCTAGAAACTGAGGCAAAGGGAGATAAACAGAAACATCAGAGCAGGACTATCATAGAGGAGATAAACGCATCTGTTCATTAAGAGACACTTCTTACTTGAGCAATTACAAAGCTACCCACTGTCTTACCCAGAGGCAAATCATATGTCTTAGTGCCTCA
>NC_046155.1:229860516-229943016 GCF_011064425.1 Rattus rattus | reverse complement strand
CTGCTCATTCAGTTCACTCCTTCAGGACTGCTTCAAAGCTCCCCAAGGATGGCAGTGTCCAGCACAGGCAGCACTGGGCCACTAGGCCATGAGACATGCCCCTTCCCATCCCACCCAGTTAGCTGTATTTTACAGTTGGCCCCTTTACAGGGAAGGCATGTTAGTCCTTGACCTCTCCATAACTTGTTCTTTCTTTCGACCTCAGTACTCTCCCTATGTAGGATCCTGTTGTTATGTTCTTTGATAAAAGTGCTACCTGGGGGGCTGGAGAGATGGCTCAGCGGTTAAGAGCACCCGACTGCTCTTCCAGAGGTCCTGAGTTCAATTCCCAGCAACCACATGGTGGCTCACAACCATCTGTAAAGAGATCCAATGCCCTCTTCTGGTGTATCTGAAGACAGCTACAGTGTACTTATATATAATAAATGAATAAATAAATCTTATTAAAAAAAAGTGCTACCTGGGGTTCTCTGGGTATCTATAAGTCATTTCCTACAATTAATATCTCTCTCTCTCTCTCTCTCTCTCTCTCTCTCTCTCTCTCTCTCCTTCCAACATGGCTCCCATGAACACTACTTCTCTAACACTGACTTATGGTGTGATTAACTGGAAGCCCTCCTGGGTTCACCCCAAGACTGGGGTCTTTGAGGACAGGGCCCAGCAAGAAGGCAGCAGAGGATCAGGTGGGAAGTAACCATTCTGGAAATGACAATGGGTTTAGCATCTTCACAGGACAGTTTAGAGGTGCACACAACCAAAGGCCCTAGAAGATCAAGGTTCCTTAAGGGAAAACCTACTACTTCAGCCATTTTGTTTCCATTTTCTATTCTCTTGTGTTCCATCCAGCAGTCTGTAAGGAACATGGGTAAAAACGAAGAAACCCTGAAGAGAGGTTGCATATCTAGGAAAGGGCTGGAAGTCTATCTTGCTGTGGGAATATCAAAACACCAGTTCTCAGAGCTCAATTACTCCATCTATAAGATTAGATTATAAGATAATATCCCTCTTAAGGGGCAGTTGTGATACCAGGAATATCTGTCATGTTTCTCCTACTCAGCCGAGAAACTGCAGTGCTCAATAAGTAGGGGTTGTTATTTTTTATGAACAAGTTATCTTGCCGTAAAAGGCTCCAGAGATATTGGCCATCATATGGCTGAGTTAGCCCTACCAGTGGGATAGCATCGCAACGTAGCTTTTATAACCAGGGCCCAGGTTTGGGTAGGAGATTCTCATTTTCAATTATAGAAACAAGCAGCTAGGCCAGGTTAAAAGCTGTCATTAAAAGTAAAACCCTGGAGTCAGCTATAGTGATATGTATCTATAATACCACCCCTGTAGAGGCTGGGGCAAGATCATGAGTTCAAGGCCAACCTAGCCTATATAGTGAGTCCTTGTCTCTGGAAGCAAAATAAAATCTCAAAATCTAAAAGAAGAGACAGATCCCCTATCCTCCACAGACAAACACAGAGTCACACAATTGGGTGGGGGAGGGGGTGGATGCTACATCAATTAAAAAACATTACTGTCAGTAAGAAAAAATCAGGCAAAATCCCAGCATAGATGATTTCAAGACCTCATCATACACTGAGTAACAAGAGTGACAACTGGCACTGAACAATTATTGAGGGAGGAGAATCACTGGTTATTGACGATGTAAACCCTGCTAGATTTCCCATGCTTCAGTGGATGACTCACACGCAGATAGTTGTAGGCTGGATTTAATGGGTTCTTCCCAAAAACACAACAAAAAGCCCCCCAAAACCGAAAACAAAAACATGACCTTCTGAGGGGGTGTAAGGGAAAAGCTTGAGAGGAAATATAAGTTGGATATATTTAATTGTATACATGTATAAAATTCTCCAAAAGAGAGAAAGAAAATCTAAATGCATTAGTATTGGTCCTAAACTAAAGCATCAAAAAATGTGGGCTGTGCGGGGAGGACAAATTCCGTAAGTTCTTTTCTCAATGAAATTGACCACGGTGGTATATAACTTCACCACATAACTTGGAATTTAGCCACAAAATTTTAGTGAATACATTTTGGTTACCAAAAGGACCACAGATTAAAGCCATTCTTCAGGCCACATTGATACAGTGTGTTTTTCTTACACAAGTATATATTCAAAACCTCATCTCTCTTTAAGGTGGAAGTTATCACATGGAAGAGTAAAAGAGAGGCACTCTACATGTGAAAATACAAAATGGAGTAAACACACACACACACACACACACACACACACACACCTCATCAATGGGATAAAACAACATTGGAAGGGTCTGAAGGCACAGAAGGAGAGTGGAGTCTTAAATAATTAGGGATTGGACTCTGTCCTCTGCCTGTGTCCCTAAATTGATGATCTGTCTGTGACTCTGACTGTGATGAACATCTTCAGCACTGTTGTTTATCTTTTGTTTGGGGAGGACAGGGGTGTCCTCAGTTTGTGTAGCCCTAGCTGGCTTAGAACTTGCTATGTAGACCAGGCTGGCTTCCAACTCACGATGATTTCCCCACCTTTACCTCTCAAGTTCAGGGATTAAATGTGTGCACCATCAAGCAGAGAGTGGGCAGAGAGACTCCAGAGTGCTGGTCATGGGATTGCAGTCCTGTCTGTCTCCAGGAGAGAATGGAGAGTCAGAAAGGATGAGTGCATTTGTGTGCACTCTTCTTGTCCAGCCCAACAACACATTCTGGGAAGCCAGAGAGAGGGAAACGTATGTGTAAAACAAAATCTTTCTACATTTTCTGTAGCTTAATCGGCCCCAAGCTGACCACACACTGTAGCCTTCAGTTTAGAAATGAGTTGTAATGACTGACTGAGCATCTGGTTCCCCCAAAGTGCCATAGTGGAAAGGGACTTCAAGGAGGGGAGGGGCTGGGAGAAGGGGAGAAATGGGAGTCTCTCTATGGAACTTCTAATCACCCTAAGTGACACTGGACTCAGAACATGCTGTCCCTGACAAACAACCCTAAATGCATGCCGGATAGGTGGAGCCACCGCCTGACTTGTTCATTTTTTTTCTTTAGCACCTTAAATATTTTTTATCTTCCTGAGATTGTCTTGTGTTTTTGTCACTGGGCTGACAAATTGGGGGCAGGGCAGAGCAGTGCCTCTGGAACAGAGCTGAATGTCAGACAAGGGCAAAGGGCTTGGTGTGATTTGCTGAGTGCCCCCACTTTCTCCTGATTACAGATCCACTCTGCCAGGAGGGCAGAAGGTGGGGCTGAGTGATTAGTTAAATACCCGTGCTTTCAGCTTTCCCCCTCACAAAGCCAATGCACCAAACATGTAGACATCGCCAACACCAGTGTAAAAACTAAGCACCCAGGTAAATTAGGGAAGTTATTTTTTTTCCCACATTATAAATCAGCTTAGTACAGAAAAGCCGTTTAGAAGACGAAGGTCCTCTCTCTCACACAGTTCTTCTGTTCACAAACCTTTAAATTGTATACCGGATGTTTGGCGATCTGTTTTGTGTACACTAAGGTACACTACTCAAGACATGTAGGGGGATGATCCCTTGTATATTTTTGAGTCGTGAAGAATTACAAATTTTAAAGTAATAACTGTTCCTTAACATAAAAGCTTGGTGGATTGTAAGAGCAGCCTGGGAAGGACCTACACTGAGATTTACTACATAATTCTAGTCCAAGTTTTGATTTCTTGATGGGACTAGAGGTAGAAGGTCTAAAAGAGAAAAGCATACAAAACCTCTAAACACAGACAGCAGTTTTCACCTGGCCCCTGTATCCAGAGACGGTTTCCAATATCTGCTGCCCTTCCCAGGAGGGGCATTTGGAAGGAGACGTCAGTGCATTGCTTTATCTATTTGGTGGTTTTAGACATTGGGATGCTGGGGTTTAAATTGAATACAGTTGTGGCAAGTAAGCTTGGGAACTATTGTTGGGGAGGTGCCTGGCTGTCTGTGTACACAGGAAGGTGAGAGGAAACAGCCTTTGGCCAGAGGCAGAGCACTTTCCTTGGGGCTGGCTAATGGCTGTTCTGCATTCCAAAAGTAACTCATTAGCACTAGCAATCCCCATTCACAGTCAGTGGCCCACAGATACCTAGAACTGTTTCTAAGCACTTGCATTCACTATTAAGGAAGTCTAGGCTAGATCTCAGTGGCCTAATACTCGCCCAGCCCTGAACCAGTCCTGGGTTTCCATCCACAGCACAGCAGAAAGTAAAATAATTTGAAGAAATATGAGGTTAAAAACAGCACCTTAGAGCTCATATTGCATTTTTATCAGTAATAAAATATTTGCTGATAATCACAGTTTTAAATTTTTAATAGTGAGTCCCAGCTTGGGTTAGTTATAAAATCTCCTGTGCTCATTATTTGTACATAGCAGAAAACTCCACTAGAGAGAGGTGGTTGGGGATGGGCAGTATTTATTTGGTTTAGTTTTAGTTCTGATAGACCACATAGTATGATAAGGTACAATTTGAAATCCTCAACCAGAAATCCTGAAAATTTGGGGCTCCCAACTATGGATGTTTTCCCTACCCGGGTGTGCTTTGTAACCATTAAGGTTCAAATTAAGGTTGCTCTCCACAAGCCCTGGGCCAGTGACCAAAAGAGCCTGTCCCTGAAGAAAAATAAATAAATAAATAAAACAAAGCAACACACAGCCCTTCTCAACACCTCATTCCTCATGGGAACTCTAAAAATAGCAAGTTAAGACAGCCAGCAGAGAAATAGACATGCATTAGTAATCAGAATCTAAATACTCAGGGAGCGTAAATACTCGGGGTCTGGATTTAGTCAGGTGTCCTTAAACCAAAATTATATTCTCTTCTCTGACCCAGGCAAGAAAACTATAGAGTGCCAGTGTGAACCAGAGAAACATCTGCCAAAAAGATTTAATTAACTGAAAGGGAAGCTAATAAAAGTAGGCCTGTTTTGTGTTGAAGCAAATCTTGCAGTCACAGGCTGGGCTCCAGAAGCCCGAAATCCACATATTGAACATCACAGGTCTCTCTGGATCGACTCCTGAGTACAGAGAGTCTACGCTGCCATCAGACCAAACTCCTGCTGCTCAGATATTTCCTTCTAGAAGGAAGCTAGCCTGTCAAAGGTAAGAAGTAGACATTGGATCTGTCTAGTGGTTCTAGCTGCCTAAGTCTGAGTAAGGCCCACACTTACAGAGCCAATAGTTTCTCCAAACATTTTCCTAGCATGTTTATTTCTCTCTGCATTTATTTTGAACAGCAACCTACTACAGGAAATTGTTATAAAATGCCTATTATAATTAAATATGTATTCTAGGCACAAAACAGATCTAGAGAATACAGCACCCCATCTTTTCCCTTCAGCTTTAAGGTATGATAGTCATATCACAAACCGTGTATATTTATAATATACAACTATAAGTTTTTTTCTCTCTCTCTCTCTCTCTCTCTCTCTCTCTCTCTCTCTCACACACACACACACACACACACACACACACACAATCAAGAAAGTAAGCACCTGATAGGGAGCCAACGAGCTACCCTTCCCTTTGGTCTGGTCTTGGTCACTGTTAGTCACTTTATATTGTATGTAGTTTCACATACGCAGAATTATTCATCCTATTCATCTGGCCTATTTCACTTAGCATATGAATTTTGAGATATATCCACGTTCCTGTGTGTATAAATAATTATTTTGTTTGCTGCATAGCTTTTATTGTATGTATATACCATAGCTTGTTTATCCTGACCCACGTCTGAAGTATTTCCAGGTTAGAGTTGTTATAAATGGACACTCAGGGAAACACACTTGATGACTGTGTGGTAACATACCTGTATGGTTAACTGGTTATGAAATTACCAAACTCTTTAGAAAACAGTTACTCCAGGGCAGAAGACATGGCTCAGCAGTTAAGAGCATTGGCTGCTCTTCCACAGGACCCAGGTCCAATTTCCAGTGTCCTACAGTCTGTAATTAAACTTCCAGAGGATCCCTCACCCTCTCTGACCACCACAAGAACTGCACAAATGTAGTATGCATATATACATATGCATAGGCAAAACACCCATACACATAAAATAAATATCTATATAAAACAGTTATACCAGTCATTTATCAGCATTCAAAATGCCTCATGCTCACTCTAGTTCTTGCTTCATTCTTTTTTCATTTTGCCCATTCTAGTGACAGTGGGGCTATCTCACTGTGGTTCTATATTTACACTTTGTTGATGTCTAAGCAACATTTTTTTTCACATTTGACAATTCTTCTTAACCGATAAAGTGTTCAACTCTTTTGCACATCCTTGAGAGATTGGGGATAGGGTTGCCTTACTATGTAGCCCAGGATAGACTTGAATTTAAGATTCTCCCTTTCTTAGCCTTCAGAATGCTAGGGTTATGAATGTGGTGCCATACTGGGTTGCACACTATTTAAAATGGCTGTTATTTCTCTGTATCGCTGAGCTGTAAGGGTTTATTATACAATCAAGATACAAGTTTTTTGCCAGATATGTTTTGCAAACATTTTCTCCCTGATATTTGCCTTCTCTTGAGTCTTTTAATGAAGGGCTATTCATTTTTCCATGCTTTTTATACCATATTTGATAAACTCCAATTAAGACATATAAACCATGGAATATATTTGCATTGTGCTCCTGAAGTTGATACCAGCTTTGAGTTTGTTCTTACATACATGTGTGTTCATACATACATGAGGTGCTTTTTCTTTTTCTTGAAGTCATTACAACATCATTTGTACAAAAGGTGGTTGGAGCTCCCATGTTACAGCTCCTCCTTAATCAGAATGTCTTTTACAGCTCTGTATCTAGACTTCTTACTAAGTTTCATGTATCTGTCTAATTTCTAAACCTCAGTGTTTTGATGGATATTATAACAAGTCTGGTATCCCCAAGTTTATTCATCTTTTTCTAACTTCATTTGCAACTTTAGCACTTCTATGTGGATTTTGAATCAGATCATCAGTTTCTACAGAAATGCCCATGGAATGGAAAGATAAACTGGGAAGATTCACATTGCAACACTATTGAGTGGTTGGGCTTATGGAGAAGAAGAAGTTCCTAGCCTACATCATGCCTTGAAGGTGGTCAGTAAGCTGGTTGTGCTTAAGGGTTTGGGGGTAGATTGAAGAAATATATATCATTCTTTCACAGATGTGTTTCTGTTATCTGGTTTAAGGCTGCCATCACACCGACAAATTCCTATTTCATTTTCAGTACATCTATCTTGAAAAGGGATCCTTCCCTCAAGTATTCTGTCACTTTCTTCACGGCTCCTAACTGAGGACTTTTGAAACTTTCCCTATGTGAATCCTAACATTGCCCAGTAACACTCCTGAAAACACGCTACACTCAGTAGTTTTTCATTTCTCTTTCAAACAATAACCCAAATGCTAGTCACAGAACATCTTAAAACAGGCATTATCCTTTCAGAATGTACAGTGGATACAAACTATGTTTCCTTACCCAACTCTGAATTGGATGGGCCTAAACCTGAAGGTGTCTGTTTTCCTTAAAGCAAATGCCCTTATTTTTAAGCATCTTCTACTAGTGGCAAAAACCACTGAATTTTTAAACTACATTGCAGGAAGATCTGCAGCCTCTTAAGACTCCCCAGGCTCAGTCAACAGTGTGTTTTCCTCTGTGTAAATTCCAAATGCAGCACCATTAATCAAACAATAGCTTTTCAAATGGCATGGGTGCCAAAGAAACCTCAAACGAAAGGTCAAAGAGGGATTTTCCTGGAGTCCAAACAGTTGCTACTAACTTCAAATCTCTTATGAGTACAGCAAGATTCTCCGAGCCCAAACACTGCCCTGCACAGGTGAAAACCCAACCAGGGAATATAGGGAAAGGCTTTGCCCAAAAACTGAACAAAGGGTTGTACAGTCTATGGCTTAAAATACTCATGGTGGTTCAGGAAATGCAGGACTATTGGCCATCCTCCTACCTCCAATCATTCTCTAGGAATGGCGGAAGAATTGAAGGGTGTGAGGTGAAGCTACAACTGATATGTCAGCGTGGCATTTGGTGGACTCCCTACAGCGCTCACAGAGATTGCCTTACTTGGAGTAAATTGTTGGTGTGGCAATTCTGGATGGAAAAAGGCAGTCTCACAAAGTTGACTGGACTCCAGTGTGACAGGTTATCACGTATGAATTGATATTAACGAATCTCCTTCTAAGGCCCTGCCACAGAGGTATTCTAAATGTCAGCAGTCTAAAGTCCTCAAATGCAATCTGCCCAATTACCTTTCAGTGTTGAAGCATATGTCACCCCACCCCACTTTTAGTGATCTTACTACGGGCATTTACCAAATACTATTGGAAAGTGGAAATTTTTTCCAGGATGCTTCCCCTAAACAGGCACATCTTCATCTACCTCTACTGCAATAGTCACTTTGTGCTATAGCCCCATGGAGACTTTGCCTGCTGACACAATTACAATGAGGATGAAACAGGGAGCCAGGGAACCTATTCCAGGTACCTGCCCTGTGCCTGGTCCATAGATACATTCTGGACAGTCAAGACAGATGTTCACTGGAATCTTAGGAACCAGTGAGAATTAGCGAATATCAGAGCTAGAAAGGATCCAAATTAACTCGTCTAATGACTCAAGGGTGGAAGTGAAGAGACAAATGTGCTCAGGATCTCTGTGAATGTGAGAGAGCTATAACAAGCTGCTCAACAGAACAGGATAGAAAGTACAGGAAGGACCAACAGTTGTTCTGGGTTCCTCATGAAGGACTGATGTAACCAGAAAGTCAAAACTAGTGGAGGAAAAGGAGATATCCTCAGATTTTAGTTTATAAGCGACAGGAAATCCACAAACAACCTGCACAAAGATGAGGGGTAGTGAGGATCTGAGTAGATTGTTCTGGTACATCCCACAGGCAGGATCCGGCTTTTAAGGGATGCTTTCCTTTTCAAATTAAACTATGTAACCAAATGTTGCAACGTTTGAAAGAACTAAGGGTTTAATGAGGGAGTCTGTGGTTACTAAAGTGTCTGCTAGAGAAGAAAAGATGTTACAATGTAAATAATTTCCATACATCTTTTCATCTGCTTTGAATTAAAGCTAAGTGAAGAGCCTCCAACCATTTCCTTATCTACAGAGCCATCACCACCAGTAGTTCCTCAGTCATTTCTCCTACATATACATTCTACTGCACCCAGGGCACCAAGACAGGCATTTATTCTAAGAAACACCAAAACATTAAAGAAATCAAAATATGAGACTTAGTCAGAAGCCAGTGGTTCTCAACCTTCCTAATGTTATAACCATTTAATACCTCATGTTGTGGTAATGGCCCCAACCATAAAATTATTTTGTTGCTACTTCATAACTTTAATTTTGCTACTGTTATGATAATGTAAATATCATCTCATATGCAGGGTATCTGATGTGACTCCCCCAGGAGGTCTTGATGCACAGGTTGAGAACCACTCCCACACAGTGTTAAGTGTATAATTCCTGGGATAATCCATATATCCACTTTCCAAATACTTCATTCCTGACATGATCCCCCTCCCTTATGGTGATACAAGCTAATGCCACAGTTTGCAGATGTGACTTCGACTCCTGTCCTACAGCTATAGGGTTTATTCGCTGATGAAACAACTTCTCTATTTTAAATCAATACGGTTATATAGAACAGCTTCTAACCTATTAGTTTGTGTCCTTAAACAAACAGCAGATGACTCACAGTTGATACCAGGCTAAAGGCACTCCTAGAGGAACACCGTTGAGATAGTCTGTAATATTTGCATGGCTAGGCTCCAAATCTCATACAATTTTTTTCTATCTAGAATGCTGGTAAAGTAGGAGGTGGGTATTTCATTCTCAACATAAAAAAACAGGTAAAGGGTATTCTTTTTCCACCCCTGAGACTCTCTGTGCTTTGCTCTGGCAGCACATATCCCATACTCAGAGTGAAGGACAGACGGCGCATGACCCCCCAAGCTTGAGATGGAAATGTGGGAAATGCTCCACACTGTCTGAAAATGTCAATGATTAAAAAAATAAAATTGACTTTAAAACGAAAGATTTATTGTTTTCTGTCCCTTCCTCTACAGCACCTGTCAGGAAGAAGAGACTGTATGTGGAGATTATTAATCCATCTTTTCCCCTCGGGTCAATGCATTCTTCTGATTATAGGCTGGTCTACTCTAACCAGTAATGGGTATTAGGCACAACAGAACAGAGGCCAAGAACAATAGAACAACTGGTTTCATCCAGTAAGCCCAGACTTAGGCAAATCCAACAGTAAATAATGTTTCAACTAAAACATTTGTTCAGTGAGTAATCATTGCTAAAAACTCAGACTCAGGTTCACAAAGGAAGAATTAAAACATTCTGAGTTGATATGGGGACCAATCAAAACCCTGACTCTGTAGACATGAAAAGTCTACTTTACCTTTGCCCACATCCCTGGCCCAAGAGAAAACTGTATAGGACCTCTGGGAACAGGAAGCTAGGGGCAGTCAAGCTGCAGTACCCCTGCGATATGCACTGCGCCTGGATCTGAATGGACCCCTTCAAACAGCTCCCTGTACCCAAATCCTGTGGGAGGGAGAGCTAGACCTTCAAAGGGGCAGACACACATGGGAAGCCAGAGGAGACTACTCCCTGCCCACATTTCTGACTCTAGAAGAAAACACCTAGCATCATCAGGGCCCCCTGTGAACAGGTACCCAGAAATAGGGGAAGGCCCTTCCAGTTACTGACCTCACTGAGAGCTGAAACCCAGCCCCAAGGAGCGACTACAGGCCTGAGACCCAAGGTAAGACCAACTTTTGTGTTCCAAGTGAACTGCCTGGTGGACTCAGGACACATGCCACAGGAACAGCTGAAAGCCAGTGGACAGGAACGACTACATGCTTGAAAGCAGAACACTCTTGTTCCCATAACTGGCTGAAAGAAAACAGGAAAACAGGACTGCAGCACTCCTGACAAACAGGCCTATAGGGCAGTAAAGCCACTGTCAGAAATAGCAGAACAAGGTAACACCAGAGACAGCCTGATGGTGAGAGGCAACCACAGGAATACAAGCAAGAGAAACCAAGACTACATGGCATCACTGGAGCCCAATTCTCCCAACAAAGCAAACACTGAATATCCAAACACACCAGAAAAGCAAGATCTAGATTTAAAACGACATTTGATCATGATTATGGAGGACTTTAAGAAAGACATAAAGAACTCCCTTAGACAAATGCAGGAAAATATAAGTAAATAAGTAGAAGCCCTTAGAGAGGAAACACAAAAATCCCTGAAAGAAATATAGGAAAACACAATCAAACGGGTGAAGGAATAGAAAACAAAAATAGAAACAATAAAGAAAAGAACTAAGGGAGACAACCCAGGATACAGAAAATGAAAGGAAGGGACAAGTAGTATGTAGATACAAGCATCAAAAACAGAATACAAGAGATAGAAGAGAGAATCTCAGGAGCGGAACAGTTGATAAAAATCATCCACACAATTGTTAAAGATAATGTAAAACAGAAAAAGCTACTGGCCCAAAACATACAGGAAATCCAGGACTCAATGAGAAGATCAAACCTAAGGATAATAGGTATAGAGGAGAAGACTCCCAACTCAAAGGACCAGTAAATATCTTCAACAAAATCATAAAAGAAAATTTCCAAAACCTAAAGAAAGAGAAATCCAAAAACATACAAGAAGCCTACAGAACTCCAAATAGATTGGACCGGAAAAGAAACTCCTTCATCACATAATAGTCAAAACACCAAATGCACAAAACAAAGAAAGAATATTAAAAGCAGTAAGGAAAAAAGGTCAAGTAACATATAAAGGCAGACCTATCAGAATCACACCAGACTTCTCACCAGACACTATGAAAGCCAGAAGATCCTGGACAGATGTCATACAGACACTAAGGGAACACGAATGCCAGCCCAGATTACTGTATTCGGAAAATCTCACAATTAATATAGATGGAGAAACCAAGATATTCCATGACAAAACCAAATTTACACAATATCTTTCTACAAATCCAGCCCTACAAAGGTAATAAATGGTAAAACCCAACACAAGGAGACAAGCTACACCATATAAAAAGCATGAACCTAATCGTTTTGCAACAAAACAAAGAAGTCAAGGACACAAACATAATCTCACTTCCAAATATGAATATAACAGGAAGCAATAATCACTATTCCTTGATATCTCTCAATATCCATGGTCTCAATTACCCAATAAAAAGACACAGATTAACAAACTGGATACACAATAAAGAAAAAGCACTTTGCTGCCTGCAGGAAACACACCTCAAAGACTAAGACAGACACTACCTCAGAGTAAAAGGCTAGAAAACAACTTTCCAAGCAAATGGTCTGAAGAAGCAAGCTGGAGTAGCCATTCTAATATCGAATAAAATTGATTTTCAACCAAAAGTCATCAAAAAAGATAAGGAAGGACACTTCATATTCATCAAAGGAAAAATCCACCAAAATGAACTCTCAATCCTAAATTTCTATGCTTCAAATACAAGGGCACCTACATACATAAAAGAAACCTTACTAAAGCTGAAAGCATACATTGCACCTCACACAATAATAGTAGGAGATTTCAACACCCCACTCTCATCAATGGACAGATCATGGAAACAGAAATTAAACAGAGACATAGACAGACTAAGAGAAATCATGAACCAAATAGACTTAACAGATATTTATAGAACATTCTATCCTAAAGCAAAAGGATATAGATTCTTCTCACCACCTCATGGTACTTTCGCCAAAATCGACCATATACTTGGTCATAAAACAGGCCTCAACAGATACAGAAAGATAGAAATAATCCCGTGTGTCCTATCAGACCACCACAGGCTAAAGCTGGTCTTCAATAACAATAAGGGAAGAACGCCTACATATACATGGAAGTTGAATAATGCTCTACTCAATGATAACCTGGTCAAGGAAGAAATAAAAGACTTCATAGAATTTAATGAAAATGAAGGTACAACATACCCAAACTTATGGGACACAATGAAAGCTGTGCTAATAGGAAAACTCATAGCTCTGAGTGCCTGCAGAAAGAAAAAGGAGAGAGCATATGTCAGCAGCTTGACAGCACACCCAAAAGTTCTAGAACAAAAAGAAGCCAATACACCCAGGAGGAGTAGAAGGCAGGAAGTAATCAAACTTAGAGATGAAATCAACGAAGTAGAAACAAAAAGGACTCTACAAAGAGTCAACAGAACCAAAAGATGATTGTTTGAGAAAATCAACAAGATAGATAAACCCTTAGCCAGACTAACGAAGAGGACATAGAGAGTGTGTCCAAACTAACAAAATCAGAAATAAAAAGGGAGACATAACTACAGAATCAGAGGAAATTAAAAAAATCATCAGATCCTACTACAAAAGCCTATATTCAATGAAAGTAGAAAATCTGCAGGAAATGGACAATTTCCTAGACAGATACCAGGTACCGAAGTTAAATCAGGAACAGATTAACCAGTTAAACAACCCCATAACTCCTAACGAAATAGAAGCAGTCATTAAAGGTCTCCCAACCGAAAAGAGCCCAGGTCCAGATGGGTTCAGTGCAGAATTCTATCAGACCTTCATAGAAGACCTCATACTCATACTATCCAAACTATTCCACAAAACTGAAACACATGGAGCACTACCGGATTCCTTCTAGGAAACCACAATTACTCTTATGCCTAAACCACACAAAGACCCAACAAAGAAAGAGAACTTCAGAACAATTTCCCTTATGAATATCGACACAAAAATACTAAATAAAATTCTTGCAAACCGAGTCCAAGAGTACATCAAAACAATCATCCACCATGATCAAGTAGGCTGCATCCCAGGCATGCAGGGATGGTTTAATATATGGGGAACTATCAACGTAATCCATTACATAAACAAACTGAAAGATAAAAACCATATGATCATTTCATTAGATGCTAAGAAAGCATTTGACAAATTCAACACCCCTTCATGATAAAAGTCCTGGAAAGAATAGGAATTCAAGGCCCATACCTAAACAGAGTAAAAGCCATGTACAGCAAACCACTAGCTAATATTAAACTAAATGGAGAGAATCTTGAAGCACTCCCACTAAATTCAGGGACTAAACAAGGCTGCCCACTCTCTCCCTACCTATTCAATATAGTTCTCAAAGTCCTAGCCAGAGCAATCACACAACAAAAGGAGATCAAAGGGATACAGATTGGAAAAGCTGCAGTCAAAATATCACTATTTGCAGATGATATGATAGTATATTTAAGTGATCCCAAAAGTTCCACCAGAGAACTACTAAACCTGATAAACACCTTCAGCAAAGTAGCTGGGTATAAAATTAACTCAAATAAATCAGTAGCCTTCCTCTACACCAGAGAGATACTAGCTGAGAAAGAAATTAGAGAAACGACACCCTTCATAATAGACCCAAGTAATATAAAATACCTCAGAGTGAGTTTAACCAAGCAAGTCAAAGATCTGTATGATAAGAACTTCAAGACTCTGAAGAAGGAAATTGAAGAAGATCTCAGAAGATGGAAAGATCTCCCATGCTCATGGATTGGCAGGATTAATATAGTAAAAATGGCCATTTTACCAAAAGTGATCTACAGATTCAATGTAATCCTGATAAAAATTCTAATCAAATTCTTCATAAAGTTAGACAGAACAATTTGCAAATTCATTTGTAATAACAAAAAACTCAGGAGAGTGAAAACTATCCTCAACAATAAAAGGACTTCCGGGGGAATCACTATCCCTGAACTCAAGCACTATTACAGAGCAATAGTGATAAAAACTGTATGGTATTGGGACAGAGACAGGCCAATAGACCAGTGCAATAGAATTGAAGACCCAGAAATGAACCCACACACCTATGGGCACTTGATTTTTGACAAAGGAGCCAAAACCATCCAATGGAAAAAAGATAGCATTTTCAGCAAATGGTGCTGGTTCAACTAGAGGTCAGCATTTAGAAGAATGCAGATCAATCCATGCTTATCACCCTGTACAAAGCTTAAGTCCAAGTGGATCAAGGAACTCCACATCAAACCAGATACACTCAAACTAGTAGAAGAAAAGGTGGAGAAGCATCTTGAACACATGGGCACTAGAGAAAATTTGCTGAACAAAACACCAATGGCTTCTGCTCTAAGATCAAGAATCGACAAATGGGATCTCATAAAACTACAAAGCTTCTGTAAGGGAAAGGACAGTACTGTTAGGACAAAAAGGCACCCAACAGATTGGGAAAAGATCTTTACCAATCCTACAACTAATAGAGGGCTTATATCCATAATATAAAAAGAACACACGAAGTTAGACTGCAGGGAGACAATTAACCCTATTAAAAAATGGGGTACAGAGCTGAACAAAGAATTCACAGCTGAGGAATGTCGAATGGTTGAGAAGCATCTAGAGAAATGTTCAACATCTTTAGTCATAAGGGAAATGCAAATCAAAATAACCCTGAGATTCGACCTCACACAAGTCAGAATGGCTAAGTTCAAAAACTCTGGCGACCACAGATGCTAGTGAGGATGGGGAGAAAGAGGAACACTCCTCCATTGTTGGTGGGATTACAGACTGGTACAACCATTCTGGAAATCAGTCTGGAGGTGCCTCAGAAAATTGGACATTGAACTACCTGAGGACCTAGCTATACCTCTCTTGGGCATATACCCAAAAGATGCTCCAACATAGTAGAGCATGTGTCTTTGTTATAAGTTCTTAGCAGCCTTATTTATAATATCCAGAAGTTGGAAAGAACCCAGATACCCTTCAACAGAGGAATGGATACAGACAATATGGTATATCTACACAATGGAATACTACTCAGCTATCAAAACCAATGACTTTATGAAAGTCATAGGCAAATGGATGGAACTGGAAAATATCATCCTGAGTGAGGTAACACAATTCAGAGAAAAACACACATGGTATGCACTCATTGATAAGTGGATATTAGCCCAAATGCTTGAATTACCCTAGATGCACAGAACACATGAAAATCAAGAAGGATGACCAAAATGCAGATGCTTCACTCCTTCTTTAAAAGGGGAACAAGAATACCCTTAGGATGGGATAGGGAGGCAAAGTTTAGTACAGAGGCTGAAGGAACGCCCATTCAGAGCCTGTCCCACATGTGGCCCATACATATACAGCCACCAAACTAGATAAGATGGATAAAGCAAAGAAGTGCCGGCTGACAGGAACCGGATGTAGATCTCTCCTGAGAGACAGAGCCAGAATTCGGCAAATACATAGGCAAATGCCAGCAGCAAACCACTGAACTGAGAACAGGATCCTCCTTGAAGGAATCAGAGAAAGGATTGAAAGAGCTGAAGGGGCTCGAGAGCCCATATTAGCAACAATGCCCACCAACCAGAGCTTCCAGGGACTAAGCCACTACCCAAAGACTATACAAGAACTAACCCTGGCTCCAACTGCATAGCTAGCAATCAATAGTCTAGTAAGGGCACCAGTGGAAGGGGAAGCCCTTGGTCCTGCCAAGACTGTACCCCCAGTGAATGGGATTCTTGAATGGAAGGTGGTAATAGGGGGAAGATGGGGAGGGGAACACCCATATAGAAGTAGAGGGGGAGCGTTTAGGGGGATGTTGGCCTGGAAACCGGGAAAGTGAATAACATTTGAAATGTAAATAAGAATTTACATTTAATTTAATTAAATTGGGTATCAATTTAATAAAGATGGAAAAAAATGAAAAGTCTACTTTAAAGTATGGCAAAAGGAAAAGGGGCACAGGTATGAAAAGGAAGAAAAAAATAATTCCTGCAACACAAAAATCCTAATGGTCTTGTTTTCAGGGGACCACTTTTGTAACAAATATGTGTCTTTATATATCTTTCCAAATTGTGCTGCTCAGGGTAGGAATGATCTACACAAAGAATCCAGTTCCAGATCCATAGCAGATCCACAAATGGCTGTTAAGAGGCCAGCTGAAAATGCTTACCATAGCCCACCTGAGTCTTCTACGTCTCTATTACCCTGACTGTCTCCTTTAGTGCACCACAGTAGTTAGGAGTCTCCTTAATCTTCACAAACCTTTGACTATGAAACACTCTTTCAGTCATTTTTCCACCAAAACAAGGGTGTGTAGCTGGCATTTACAGGTAAGGAAATAACCACGCCAGTCTGGCAATCTGAGTTTGATCCCTGAACTCCACATAATAGAGGAGAGAATAGTCCACAACGCTGTCCTCCAGTCTCCAGACTGTGCACTGGAGCATGCATGCATGCAAACACATGAACAAATACACACAAGCACACACAGACATATACATGTTTGCACTTGTGCGCGCACACACACATGACTAAAACAGTAAAAATAACTCTGATCTTTTTTAAACTAGAGAACATCACTCCCTTAGCCAAATAAAGACAATTTGAAGTTCAAAATGAATGACAGTGATGATTAATAACACTGTAAATATTTTCTAGATAGTCTACTTGTGTTGATACTAAAATGATTTTGAGGCAGAAGGTAGCAGAAGTCTTATACAGATGGATGCCAATAAATTTTAAGAAATGATAGAAAAGACAGCTGCCAATTTAACAAGTACCATAGAAATCAATTCAATCAAGAATCATGGTCAGAGGGGGCTGGGAAAATGGTCCAGTGGCTGAGCGCTGGCTGTTCTTAAGGAAATTCAGGGTTCTGTTTCCTAGTGGC
The DNA here is from genome assembly GCF_011064425.1 of Rattus rattus. NCBI lineage: Eukaryota > Metazoa > Chordata > Mammalia > Rodentia > Muridae > Rattus > Rattus rattus. The sequence continues at coordinate 229,925,351 of NC_046155.1, read as the reverse complement.
AGCTCACAAACACCACCAGGCAGGCAAATGGTCTATAGACATGTATTCAGACAAAACACTCATCCACATAAAATGAATTAAAAATGTTTCTTTTAAAAGAATCACTGACAGAGACTAAAATTACTGAAGGAGGGTTGTTGGAAGTTAGGAAATCTGGTGGGTGTCACCTGAACTTGGTTAACCGAAGTGGGCATGGAGACTACTGATATAGAAGAATGCCACGTATCTACTGATCTGTATGACAGACTACCACACCACTTCATCCGAGTCAAAAACTGTTTTTCCTGAAAATGCTCAGGTTATCAAGTTAAGAGATTACCTTCCAAGTGTGTAGCAAGGATCCTTTAAGAGATTCAGAGGAAAGGTAAACAGAAATAAAACCAATGTAGCAGAATGTTAGGATCAGAGAAGTGAGTAAAGCTGTCCATTGTCTTGGACGGTCTGAACCTTGCCTAAAGGTTCGATATTAAGGGGAGAAAATTTTTTTTTTTTTTTTTTTTTTTATTACATGAAACTTGAGTATTTTTATATACATTTGAATGTTATTCCTTTCCGGTTTGGCAAACATCCCCCCCCCCTCCCTTCCTTATGGGTGTTCCTCCCAACCCTCCCCATTGCTGCCCTCTCCCCAACAGTCTAGTTCACTAGGGGTTCAGTCTTAGCAGGACCCAGGGCTTCAAGGGGAGAAAAATTAACATGAACAGCGAAGGTAATTTAGTGGAGAATATAATAAAAGTATCCAGAATGATATGGAAAATTACTGAGAACCAGAAAAATAATATACTCTTGTAACCTCTTTGAAGATACAGGATGAATACTTGATGCACTATAGATATAACCCTAGTAACTAGTTTGATCTCCACTCCATGAGTGTGCTGTATAAGTTCGTGGTCACAGATTGCTGTTTTTCTTCTAGCCACTGAGCTGAAAACCAAGATATTGCCAAATACACACTTCTTCAGATGCCCAAAACCATGAGCGAAGCTTGTGAAGGCTTCTGACTTTAAAGAGAGGATCCCACCGAATGCTTCACTGACAGGAATTTCCCAACAGAATTTATGGACAGCAGTCAATGTTAAAGTCCTCATGCTGGTGTAAATTGTACTCCTCAAAACTCTTCATTCCAGAAAACTTCCCCTGTGAAAACAAAGCACCAAGAGGCTTGGCCATCAATGCCCAGTGAGAAGAGGAGACCCATCAACCTCCCAGTTGCAGAGAGCCCCAACCATCACACTCCAACTAACTGAATTCAGCAGTTCAGTTTTTGTATCTCATCCTTGTGACTCCCTAGAAAACATGCTATCACTTCCAAAACTGTCATAGGAAGAAGAAGGAGCCTGTTGTCTTTTTCTAGCAAGTTCACTTAAAGTGAAAGAAATCAATGGGAATACTCTTCGGATCCATGCCATGGATGTTTCCCCTGTTAGTCATGGCCCTCTTTAATGTTTGTTCCTATCGTCTAATGTGCTAATGAGCTTTCTCATTGCTCTCTGACCTCCAGATAGCATCTTTAAACTGGAATTTCCTCTAGAAAAGAATACTGACAAAATATTTTAGCTGCTATGAAAGTTACAAGTAAAATCTCTACAATAGCTACAGTTATCGAGTTGCCAATGTGCATGAGATAAAATAGGCAGTGAGCTTTGAGACAGTAAAGAATAGCACAGTTTTGTTGATACTCAGTGAGCATTTATTTAATTCTATTTCACACTCATGTCTTCTTTCATTACCAATAACTTATTAATGGACACTAAGTTCTGTAGGACCTATATAGTTTGAACTTTTAAATGGCCCCTTGGCTTCAGATGCAGTGTTCTATGAATTCATAAACTACACAATTCAACTACCTCACTGGTATATCACAAGTTCAAGCACAAAAGGTACATGATTGGCTAGCTTTTACCTTAAGGGAACTCTAACAAGCAAAAATAAAACTCATCACTTCCACTATTGAATTTACAAAACTTCAAGGGAAAAACAAACAAATAACCCAACAAGTATGAAAGACACAGGGCAAGACAAATGACTAAGAATTTAAGAGCAAGTGCTATTGAGCACCCATGTCAGACAGCTCAGAACTGCCTGTAACTCTAGCTTCAGGAGATCTCATACCTCCAGCCTCAGAGGCCCTGGCACTCACATGAACAAATCCATGCTGACAGGCACACATGCATAATTACAAATAATTAAAATAAAGATTTTGTTAAAGATTAATGATGTATCCATTGTCTGGGGGTAGGGGATGAGCTGGACTCCTTTCCAGACTTGTATTACTAGGATCTGCTTAATCTGTTTACCCTGACACGACTGCATACCATTCTATCCTCTGATGCTGGAATCAGAGGTCCCACTCAACTGACTCACAGGATCCACATTCCAGAACTGGCTTGACAGATACTAGCACACATCAAAGGCAGAGCGGGCATGTTCACACCCTTGACCAAGTCTGTCAGCTTTTAGGTGTCTCTTGATGCCACCTTTGGACCATTCCATTTCCTGAGAGCTCCAACAGGGAGACTGGAGAGTCTGTCAGCATATTCAGTAGATACATACATTAGCATTCAAATTCAGACTAATGCCAGATTATATACACATATGGCCAATGTATCAACACAGACCGTTTAACTCTAATGGAAGATATTTGACATTTTATTAAAGCAAGGAGGGACTTATTTGTAAGCTAAGACTATTGAATTACAAATTAAATCTAAGTAACATTTATATAAGGGAAAACATTCAAACAGATAATCGGAAAGAAAACAAAGAACAGCTCTAAGCCCTATGATAAATGCTTGATGGGGGCTTGGAGCCAGATGGTCTGGGCTTAAAGCCAAGCTCTACTACTCCCTATTTGACCTTAACTTCTCAGCTATAAAATGGATATTATTACAAGTATCCAGCAAGGAGTGGAACCAGAACTTGGGATAACTGAAGCTTACAATATGAGCATCTACCTCCAGATTTATACTGTTTGCAGCTACAGTTTGTTCCTTTCAGAATATTGGAAGTAGCCGAGTAGGAGGAGAAGAATCTTCAGGCAGAGCTTTTGCCTTGATGCTATAAATCCACCTTTGTGTCTTCCACAGAGGCTTGCAAAGGCGATTGAATGGGATGGGGAATGTGAAGCCTCTGGCATCTGGGACACAGTAGGTACTTTAAAAACTTCCTGTTAAAAATAGTCAGGTAACACTATGCTAGAGAAATGACTACCACAGGGAGAGTGTGCTGAAAAATGCATGAGCTATCCTTGGATAGATGAAAGCCTCACATGGCTACATCCCTGTGCTCAGTGCCTAAATCCGCCACTATCACCATTCTGCCTAAAAGAAGGGCAGAATGGAATGTGAAAAGACAACATCCAGGAAGACCACAGAGCAGATGCATAATGCTGTTCATGGAACCTATTACTCCATGGCTTGAGCCTAAGCCTAAACACACGCCTGCAGAGGAGAGAGAGAAGGTACCTAAAGAGAAAAGGGGGAGCTGCAGCTAGCAAGGGTGGAACTGAACCTGCAGAACTCAGATATGCTCAGGGCAGTATGTACACACTCAATGATTGTGCTTCATGTTCCTACACATCCCGAATTACTGTTTCTCAAGCTGGGAGGTGGTGGTATATACCTTTAATTCCAGCATTCAGGAGGCAGAGGCAGACAAATCTCTGAGTTCAAGGACAACCTGGTCTATAGATTGGAAACCTTCTCAAAAAAGAAAGAAAGAAAGAAAGAAAGAAAGAAAGAAAGAAAGAAAGAAAGAAGAAAGAAAGAGAAAAGACAATGAAAAAGAAAAAAGGAAAGGGAAAAGGAAGGAAAAGAAAGAAATAAGGTTTACAAATTTAGAATTTTGTTTGCATTTTAAAAGCTTTGTTATTATCAGCACATAGAACTCTTCATAGAGAGTGGGGGTGAAGCACATGTCACTAACATAGCATCTCCCAGTCTTGATTAATGCATGGAAAACATTAATGTGTTGAAAAACATCAAAAAATGCTGACAGTCTTCAGACTTCCTTTTGGCTCCCAGGGTGAGGGTTTTTGACATTCACATTGGTAATCTCCTTGACAAAAGAGCCTGTGGTGCAGGGGGCAGGGAGGGGGGCAATTTAATTTCTATGTGTTCCTCTTCCTCTATCACCAATACAGATTTAACTCCTTCAAACCCAGGACCTGCTGGGACCTGCCCTCTAAAAGTAATTTTGATAGTATATTAATCTGAACTTCATGTGATGCCATTGAGATCATGTCTCTCTAAAGAGCAATGGTTCTTGTTCGAGACTGATAATCCTGCCCGTTTCATATCATTTTTGAAAGTCAGAGTTAAGATTGACAGCAGTGACTCACACTTTTAATCCTAACTCACAGGAGGCAGAGGAAGGCAAATCTCTGAGTTCAAGGTCAGCCTGGTCCACTACAGAGTGAGTTCCAGGACAAGTCAGGGCTGCACAGAAAAACCCTGTCTTGAATAACTAAAAAAGGGTCAGGGTCAGTTTGTGAAAGACTGATCAAACAGCGATGCTGTATGTGAAATGTCAGCCCTCACTCTAAATGGTGATAGGATTTATACTGGCTTTCTGCTTTTAGTAGGGCATACAACACAGGGACTTGAAACTGTCTATACGGTTGTGACTGTCCACCTGTCCACCTGTGGGCAACCTGAAACACTCATTTTATGAAAAGTCCCTATAATATTAATATCAGTTTCCAAAACTGACTCCAAGAGTCAGTTTGGAAGGAAAGAAATTGAGGGGGTACAGACTTTATTGAGAATTGCAGAACAGAGAAAAAAAAGTTTATTTGAAACAAATTATCTGGGGAGCAGATGAATTACTTACTTACCTGGAAAGGTGTATTGGTTGGTACACCACTGTATAAGGTGCAAATGCTAAAGACACATATGTAGGGGGAAACACTACTAAGAGGGGTTGATGTTTCCCTTAGCCATTTTAAATAACTAGACTTATACCCAGAATGCCTCTGGGGTCTATCTCAGGCTAGGATGTACTACACACTGTTATGAATGAAACAATCATGCTGCCTGCTTCTGCCACAATTATGGTAGCAGAAGCAGCTCCATGACCTGACAGATGCTCTGAAATCCCATTTTATGTTTACATTATTCAAGAACCACCTAGGAGCTGACAAGAGGAATAAAATGGCCATCTCTCTGTGATATATAGTTTGATAAGATACTAGCTAGCATCCTTGCATGCCTTCCCTTTCCTTCTTCAGTCTCTTTGTCTCCTCCCCAAGCCCAGACAGATGTCAACAGTGTGCTCCGCCACTTTTGAACAGAAAGGCACATTTTTTATTGAATTAACATTTCCTTGACAATTCATACTGAATCCATCCTGTATCACCTACAGTATATTTGGCTGCTCTAAATCCCTAGATACAAATACACTCCAATTCTAACCACCACAAAGTTCTGTTCTTAAACATCACATCACAACTGGAGTAGGAGCTTACTTTGACTCTGTTGCCTGCCTGTAGATCCTGCTCCCCTAACTGGGCTGTCTTGTCTGGCCTCAGTGGGAGAGGATGTAGTATTCCTGCAGTGACTTGAAGTGACAGAGTGAGTTGGTTCCCAGGGAGAGAGGGGCCTCCTCCTTTTCAGAGGTGAAGGAGAAGGAGAAGGGGAGGGACTATGTGAGGTGGGAACTGGGAGGGAAAGGGGAGGCAGCGATCTGGATGTGAAATGAATAAATAAATTAATTAATGGGAAAAACCCACACTACTCTTCCCAGCACCCAAAAGAACCTGGGAGATAAATATTTGTTGACTCACTGAATGTAGTGGTACTTGCCTACTTTCAGGAATTCTGTGATAGTTCAGGAAAAATACATTGTGGGGCCTAGAGAGATAGTTTAATGGTTAACATGTTTATTATACCAGGTATGGTGGTGCACATTTGAAATTCTAGCACTGGGAGGCAGAGACAGGTAGATCATGGGGCTCTGTGGTCAGCTAGCCTAACCTAGTTAGCAGACACACACCCACACACATGGACACACACACACAGACACACACACACGAGAACATTCAGAGATACCTAAATGGTCTAATAATTTTTTAAGGACATAAGAAAGTCAAATTGTAATATACAAACTATTGTTTATATATAAACAATCTATTATATATACATATATACATATATATATTTGGTATATATATACCAAAAAACAAAAACAACAAAAAAAATCCAAAAAAGGCAAAAACAAACAAACAAACAACAATAACATCAAAACATACTTCTAAATAAAGCTTCTACTTTGACCACAGTCAATCTGAACATTCAGCTCTGGAATGAATCCCCCACCTTGACTTGCATTGCTCAAAGTCTGAAATCTCCTAAGAATATATTTGAATGAAATCAGATGCTTCCATCCTGCTGAGAAGGTAGCTCTCAGCACAGCATTGCAGCAACAACACACAGTTCAGCTCACTTGCACCTTCCTTTGTGAAATACGCCTGGATACAGCAAGTCTGCATCACAGCAGAGTTGAAGGACACCGCAGGGCCATAATATATGTTGGGGTACCAAGGTAGGTCCCCCAAAACTCGCTTTTGACACAGCCAAGATCTCTCAAGTTTTCAACTTTCAACAGAAGAGAAAACCAGAAGGCCTTGCTGAGCACAGCCAGGTATTATATAGAGAAAACAACCAGAGTTAAAATAGGATGCCTTCCTCTTTCCTATTTCCTCAAGGAAACTCTATGTCCCACACAGCCTTGTTCATAACAGGGCACTTGTGCATAGATCCCAGATATGCAGACTCCAGGAAAATACAAGGCATGAAATGTTGCTGCCGGTCTGTACCAAATGGTGAACTGAAGATTACTGACTGGAGATACACGAAAAAGACATAAATGGTTTGTAGTGAGTCAGGACCCAGGTTGGTGTAATCATTCTGCCCTGTAAAGCTGACTTCCAGAGGTTCAGGGTGTGTGTGTGTGTGTGTCTGTGTGTGTGTGTGTGTGTGTGTGTCTGTGCATGTATATGTATGGGTCTGTGTGTGTGTGCATGTCTGTGTCTGTGTGTATGCACACAGACAGACAGACAGACAAACCTATCTTCTGGGAGCTGCTAAAAATGACTAAAAAAATTCTTCCCATTAAATCCTGATGCTACCTCTCCTCCACAGTTATTCTTAAATGTTCAGAAGCAGATGACTCTGCTCCCACAGTAAAAGGTGCTGTATGAAATTTAAATTATTCAAAACAAAACAGACTCCACAGGAAAAGGAAACCAATTCAGAGAACAAGTGCTGACCTCATCCTTTCCACTCCATATTCTTTAAAAGATAAAAATTTTAGCACATGAGGCAATAAATCAAGAAGTATCCTTCTCTAAATGAAATACCTGCCTCCCTGTTACTTCGATTCCAGTAATCAAACACATGTAGGTATCAGTTTACATTCCCAAAAGAATTTCCAAATGAGAATTAAATCTGATTTGGCCATGCAAGTGACTTAGTTTCTTCAGCTGAAATAATAGGAATGTTTTAAATGTGAATAAGAAATGTATACTTAAATAGAACTTAGCTCCTGAAAACTTGAAATACTCAATAGTACTTATAGGTTAAGAGAGGAAGAGAAAATAAGAAGGCGAATGTGGGTTTCACATTAGGTCCTCTGACAGCTCAGTTGTACTGGTGTCTCACTTTCACCACTTGTATTCTTCCAGTGAGCCAAACCACTTGCTAGGCTCATCCTTTCACTACAGACACTGCTGAGGCTCCAGGTCTGCAAAAGCAGAAAGTATGGAAGTCTTAACGCTATCCATCCAGCTTAACTCTAGTTCAGGGAACCTGAAGACAGCCAGTGTACGTCAGACTGTCAGGAACACCTGAAGACTGAGTAGCACTGGCGGCTTCCCTCAACCATTTCTGTGGTTTCCTAACCAGGCAGGATGGATTTCCTAGTAGGTCCTGGTACAATTGAGCTGCATTCCTAAGAAGGTAGAAGAGACCAGTTTATGTGTGATGCCCTGGAGTTGAAACGATGTTGCTGTATTTACTATGCAAACCGAGGAAGAATCAACAATTTACAACACAAATTTCATTATATCCTAGGAATGCTAGAAGCAGATAAACTTTCAAGGCCCAGAGTAGTAGGTGGACCCTGGCCCTGGACTCAGATTCTCATAGTTATATCTCATTTGTTACACTTACTATGGGCATGTTACTTAATTCTTTTTGTTTCTCTGTCTCTTTATCTGAAAAAATGGAGATAATTATGTCTCATGCTGCAGAGGTAGTTGAGGGTTCATTAGGCTCTGGAATTATATAGTACCTAAGATGGTGCTAGGCAAAGAATACAAAGTTACAAGTGTTTGTCTTCACCATCCAAGTGACTAAGCACAAACACAGCAATTCTCAGAGGTTTTCTGAGAATTAGCAATAAAACATAAAGCTAAATGTCTTAGTCAGAGTTCTATTGGTGTGAAGAGATACAATGACCACAACAACTCTTACAAAGGAAAGCATTTAACTGAGGCTGGCAGGGAACATGGCAGCACTCAGGCAGACATGGTGCTGGAGAAGTAGCTGAGAGTTCTATATCTGGATCAGCAGGAGACAGAGACAGAGACAGAGACAGAGACAGAGACAGAGGGACGGGACGGGACGGGACGGGAAAAGAGAGAGGAGAGAGAGAGAGAGAGAGAGAGAGAGAGAGAGAGAGAGAGAGAGAGAGAGAGAGAGAGAGAGAAAGACCTGGACCTGGTGTAGGCTTGAAACCCCAACATGTACATCCAGTGACATACTTCCCCAGCAACAAAGCCACACCTCCTAATCCATCTCAAGAATTTCTACTCCCTGATGACTAAGCATTCAAATATATGAGCCTATGGGGGCCATTCTTTTTCAAATCACCACACTGATCTACAAGCTGAGAGACCAAATAAACACTCATGTTAACACTCAGAGAAGAAAACAGAGGCCTCTCCTCAAGTTAACTCAGTGCTTACTAGGGGACAAGGTGGCATTGCTGAGGTACTGGTTCAGGACCATGTCCCTGTAAATCAATGGTCAAAGAAAACTTCCAGTTCTAAAGATGTTCAGGTAATACATCACTGGGCATGCAATTACATGGTTTGAAGATAAACATTTAAGTGGGATAAATATACTACTGACATCACTAAGGATTTTTAACATTTTTAAAATTTGGTCTGTGTGTGTGTGTGTCTGTCTGTCTGTCTGTGTGCCTGAATGCATACATGCACATGAGTGTGCCACAGGACACCAACAGGTCAATCAAGGGACAACTTGTGAGACTTGGGACTTGTTTCTTTCCATCCACCATCCTTGGTGGCAATTACCTTTAACTACTGAGCTATCTCACTGGCCTTTTAATGAGTATAAAATTATATTATTTTTGGCTAAGGGGACAGTTGAAACAGCATCTCTCATGTAATGGACATTAATTTCAGGCTCATATGTTACTATGGATGACCTTGAACCCCTGATGCTCCTGTCTCTACCTCCCAGCTGCTCAAACCATAGGTTTGTGACACAAGATCTATTCACAAAGAAATTCTTATATATCATAGAACCAAAACATTTTGATATGACAAGGATCTTTTCAGAGACATTTTATGCCATAGGCTGGGGTAAAGACCTAGCCTCTTTATTGAAATTTTACTACCAACATCGTGTCCATTCTGCTGTTAAAATTGTTTTCATTGAAAAACCAGAAAATTGAGTGCCTCTGGAATTAGGAGGTCATAAAATCATGTCATGAAGGATCACTTCCATGAAATGATTATAAGCTACAAGGCTAACCTAAGTAAAAACTACATACAGACTGGCTATATATTAGACAAAGAAGAGTTTTGTGGGTTATCTGGAGCTTCCCCATGGACTAGACTCCAGTCCACTAAACCTCCACACTGACTAAAAAACAGCCACATTTCTCACAGACTCAACACAGTCATAAAGTGTGATGTGTGTTTCCAGAGATGTAGTTTCTTCTAAAGCAGGAACACCAAGGACATTTCATCCCCAAAATGTTAGAATTGAATTACTTTTCAACCATGGCAGCAAACAATTTTATGAATGAGAATATCACGACACAAAGGGAAAAATGGAAAGAGGGCTGCAGTGGTGGGCAGTGGGAGGCAATCAGATAGTCCTCTTCGCTGTCGGGATTTTTGTGTTTGATTCTGTTTTGAGAAGGACATGAAGAAGGCAGTTCTAGGACCAGTGAACATGGCATCATGGGTAAAGGTCATTGCTACAGAACCCCAATGCCTTGAGTTTGATACATGTATCCCTTGACTGGAGGAGGGAACCAAGTACAGAAAGTTGGTTCTGTCTGACCTCCATGTGCATGAGACATGCTAGCATACACATAATCCTTCACATACACACTAACAAATAAAATTGAAAACTGAATAAAAAACACAGCTCTGTGGGGCTTCCCATGCAGTGTTGACAGCACCTATCAGGGTGCACACACAACTGTGCAAACTCAGAAACAGATGCTGAGGAAGTTGGGATCACAATCACCTGACAGTTAAAAACATAAGATAAAGTAGAATAGCAACTTATGTTTCAACACCTCTATGGTACTGTATTCTGCCTCTCTGCTGGGTTTCTGGGCACCACTGATATACCTGCCCAGAGGAGGCAGGGCAAAGTCCAGAACAGAGAGTACACAAGCTGCGTTTCCCATTGGGGCGCCAGACGTGACTACAAGTCAAACCAGAAGGGGAAAAAGGGGTCTGGACCCCAGGGTCTGGGATGAATACTGTAATTCCCGGTCTCCTCTCTGAGTACCCAGGCACCATTGGTGTGCCACCTGGGTGGAGAGAAAGTCAGGAATTGGGACCCATGGTCCATGTTTCCCTTTGGGGCATCTGAAGACCAGGCAGGAGGGGATAAGCAGAGCTCAAGATGACCAGGGTATGGTCTGGTTGGGAGTGAGTGCTGAATACCAGAGAAGTGAGAGAAGGGAAAAGCTTTCTTTGGGAGTCTTAGGTGGCTTTTTAGGGGAAGGTCTTCCCTATGGCAATCTTTAATGAAGTAGCTGAGATGATCCTTACTTGTTCATATTGCTTTATTTGGGGGTAGATGTAAATGCATGTACTTTATTCTGGGGGGAGCCAGGGATTATATACCTCTTGGGGAAAGGGCATGAGAACATCCAGGTCATTAGCTATCTGAGTACCTCATTATCATGGAGAACTCCAGGTGTTAGGCTTCATGATTTACTGCCTGTGGTCCTCTCAGTTGGGTGTCGTGGTTACATGTTCTAGAGCAGGTACAGAAACAGGTAGAAAGGGGCTCTACTCTTGCTATTCTCAAATTTCTGAGATTCCTGGGGTTTGAGCTCATGCAACCTCACTGGTTCTTATGTCTGTCTACAGACAGAGACATTCCCAAGTCATACTAAAGGGTTTTCAGTAGTTTTCTTTTTGTTTTTAATGGCATTGCCATTTGTGGAAATTTTAATTCTGTTCTATAAAAAGAGCAATTCCATCATTGGAGAAACCCCACTAATTGGAAAAAAGGCGCATACAAAAGTATTAGCATCTTATTTCCTATCCAGCAATTAAACATCCAACATAACAAATCAAGTTCTCCCTTCAAAAATTCTGAGAAAGCTGCAAAAACAAACAAACAAACAAACAAAACCCCAAACAACAATGGAAAAAACCTCCAGCTCCTTGCTCCTTACAACAAATCTTGCTGCCAGGTGTGATGTTGCATGCCTTTAATCCTATCACTCTGGAGGCAGAAGCAAACAGATCTCTGAAGCCAGCCTGCTCTAACAGTGAATTCTAGGACAGCCATAGGAACACAGCAAATCCCTGTCTCGAACCCCCCCCACCCCCTGTCAAAAGAAGAACAAAAGCAAACAAATTATTGCCCATGAAGTTACCTGAACGTCAAGATTTTGCCATTGTTTGTTTTAAACTTTAAAAACCAATGCTATGCATGTAAGTAGAGCCAAAAAGCTAGACTAGGTATTGTACTGTGGAAGTGGGGAGCAGGCAACCTCGTCTTAGCATGCCCAGTGCCTGTGTCCAAGCCTCAGAGTGATGGGGCACGGAGGAGGAAGGCCAATGGCCGTTCTATATTTAGGTTTTGGTGAAGCATTTGTTTAGAACTTAAAACACTCTCTGAGGAAATAGCATAAGGGCAGGGAATCATTCCAATTTACTCTATAATATGCAAGCAATTTCACTGAAGTGTTCCAGAGACGAGGTAATTGTGCTAATTCATAGAGGTGCAAATGACTACATATTTATTTACCTGTTCATTTTAATCTTGTCCTTTAACATCTAGTTTGTTTCTGTCTTAAGGAATGCATAACATTAATACAATGTGTAGATTCTTTAAAATCAGAAACAGCAAACTATGAAATCGCTAGCTTCTATTTTTTATCGTTTCAAATAGTCTTGTTATGTAGCCCAGGCTGGCCTGTTGCCCATGATTGCCCCTCTACCTTCCAAAGGCTAGGATTTCAGGCATGCTCCTACATCTTTAATTTTTGTTAATCCAAGAAATTCATAGACTATTAGCTTAAGCAGTATTCTGTGGAGCAGCGAGTTGTGAAAGGTAACCTGATTCCTGGTCAAGACAGGTCAAATTTCCGGGAACCCTAAAAGAGACGGCAGGTGCATTCCCAGCCTCCTGGATCAGGGTGTCACTAGCCGCAGCACCCCACAAACCCCTGTAGAGAGGTTTGGAACAGACCAAGTCATGTAGAGCAATGCCCCAAGCCCCTCACTGCACAGGTGAGGACATGACCACAGGTTACATAGGCTTAAGACAGACAGTCTTAAGACAGTCATAGAGACAGAATTATACCCCAGAATATGTAGATGCAGTCTGACTCATCCAAAAAAACTGTATTTAAGGGTCATGTTCAGAATTAAAGGTGTGCAAGAATCACTCCGTCATCTAAGAGCTTCTGTCATAAGAGCTGTAACACCACCACTTGGGGAAGAGATCTGCTCTCCCAAAATCGCCGCCAGAAGCCCTCCTGCATTGCTCACTGGCTAGTCCATCTCCAGCTGGCTAAGCCTGGCCCAAAACAGAGGCAAAGCAACACCTATCAGAGTTCTCCTTTTTCCTGGACCTGCCAACCTAGCCGAACCAGAGATCTCCATGGAAAACCTCCAGCATGGGGGCCCACAGTATTATTTATTTCCATGTTAATAACAAGAAATTTTTATAAAAATGTGTTTCAGAGCCCTGAGAATAAACCTGTTACTAGTGAATGTTATTAGACTGAGTCATTTCAGAGGTTTGCTGGGTAGTGAGAGTGTGAGGACCTCCAGATAGGAGTTCTAAGAGGAAACCTCAAAGTTCTCGCTGTCTGGGGACTTCAATGGATGTTCTCTTCTTCTCATGTGTCCTCAGCTCAATATCTGACTTACAGGCCTACGCATGCCTGTTCCTCAATTTGTGGAACCATGGTCTCAGGGCACAGGATGCAGCTCAGTCACATCTGAAAAGAAACCTTAGTAATAAGACCCATATGGGATTTACAGTCTAATGTATACAAATGCAGCACAATGTGGAAAATACCTCAGAAAAATAGGTGGTATGGGATGGAGGTTGAATCCAAAGTGCTAAATCAAGGTAGTACAACGACTTCACAGTGAAGACAGAGACCGGCCAGGTCCTGTAGCTCAGGTCATTACCTGGTGTCTGATCACTGATGAGGTTATGAATGATTGGCTTTCCAGACACAAATCTCATCTGGTCATACACATGCACACATGCACACACCCTCCAAAGACCCCTTTCTGCCCACTTTTGAAGTCAAGTTCACACTTTTCTCAGTCTCTTGAGTCTTCCCATGATCATGAAGCAGGCGGCAAAAATGCTCTTGTGTTTTCCTGCGCAGAAATTACTCAGCTGCATTCCTTTGAGAACTATTCTGCTCCTTCTGACTGATGATTCAAGGTTTTTCCCTCAAAAAGAGAGTCACAATCTCCCTCTTTCCCAAGACAGTGAATAGCTTGGCATTGAGAACTGAACCTGACCAATACATGGAAAGAGGACAAGGTGGACTGAATCCTATACCCAATTCTCACATTGGAACCTCAAGAAGGTCACCCCTTGACTTACACAGGCTGATCTCCTTGTTTCTTTGGAAAACTTCTTTAAAATATGCTTCTAAACTTTCAGTTGACAGAATTCAGATTATATTGGACTGAAGATCCTATGAAGGAGTATAATTTGTATATAAGGTTACAAGAGGGTTGAACCAGTCCAGACCTCTCACGTCAACAGGATGTATGTATCATAATAGCCATCCTTTCTACTCTCTACTTTATCCAGTTAGTCATACCAAATGAGATGCTTGCTCTAGCATGGCTTGTTAAAAAATCAGTGGGACTATTTATAATGAGGGTGGTTTGATGGAGATGGGACAGATATCATATTTCCTTTCCTCCAGAATCGGGTTAAGGATATCTAGGCTTCTAACCTATACGTACAGAGAGAGAATGTGCATGCTGGGCACTTCAATTCAGTTTATATTACTGGAGCATAGCATATAAAAGCATCAGAATTAGCCAGAATATGTGCCCACAATCAAAGCATCTTGACCAGAGGACTGAGAACTGGAGCACAAACCATGTTGTATTCCACAAATGTGCTAACAACTCTTCTTCTATAGGACTGAGAAACTCCAAGTGTGGATTAAAGACTTAGGAATGATAGGTGTGTGGATTTTCCACAAGCTGTCCTCCTTAAATTGTCTGTAGCAATATTCACAGAATGGCAAACTCCAAAAGAACCCACTGGTCTGTGACTAAATTTGGTAGCAGAGAGGAGGTGGGGAGGAGGAGGAAGAAAGCAAGCAAGGAAGGAAGGAAGGAAGGAAGGAAGGAAGTTATTCTTTAACTAACAGAATAAGAAATTGAGTCTAGAAGGGAGCTCATTTGACTGAGAGCACTGGAGTTAGGAGATAGGATACATTTTCCAGCCAGTGGGCTCTATTTTGTTGATAATGTGCAGTTCAGAAATTATTTTGAAATAGTTTTCATGGCATAGCAATAGCAGTTTTCAGATATACAGAATATTGATGTAACTGTAGAAAAACTCAAGTAGCTTGTAGTATTTCTCTTGAGTATATAAACACTAATCTATGACTAAATGTAGCAGGCTGACCCCATAGTAACCACTTCCTCTTCCCAAGATGGGGTGAAGTGGTAGAAATAGGTAAGAGCTAGGGAATAGGAAATTGGCTAGTTAAGGACTTAGTTCAACAAGTTTTAGAAAGACAGACTGATTATAGGTTAAACCTTATTCAGAACTGCAGGAAAGAAGCCAAGAAAAATAATTTGATCCCACAGAAGCACAAAGAGGCTCATGTTTAGAGAGATTGTGTTCCACAGAAGAGAAGGCAAGGTGAAACTGGAATTTATCAAGAGAAAGAGAAGCTGTATTAATTGACACATATAAGAATGTCACCCTCTCATCGTGACCACCCTCCCTAAATATTAGAGACATGTGGACAAGGTAGATTTGAAAACCACATGACACAGAAAAGTTTTGAATTTGGGTAAGATGAGAGGTATTAAATAAAAATATAAACTCCGAATCACAATGTTGTTATTTGTTGGTTTTCTGTTACTATAACAAAATACCTGAAGCTATTACTTACGTTCAAAGGGTTTATTTAGCTTCTGGTTCTGGAGGTTCAAAGCATGGAATCAAGTTTTAGTGCAGGCATCATAGTTGTGACATCATCATAGCAGAGGTCTATGGGAGAGGGGAGAAAAGACTACCAGACAGAAAGCTGACAAGGCTAGAGAATGGTCAGGCTTGCTCCTATTTAATGACTCTTTCCTGAAAGCTAACCCAGGGTTCCTATAGGAACTACTTTAATATCTTCAAAGGCCATGCCCCCAGAACCCATAAACCCCTACGTCTTAAAGGTCCATCTCACCTCAACCCTGGCATACCAAGGACCAAACTTTAACAAACTGACTCCTCTGGGGACAAGATATCCCAATTGCAGCAGGACCTGATGCTCTTTTCCTTCTTCAAAGTTGTGCTGTCCTTAGTGCTAAAGACAGCAGACATCTCCAAAGGGGAAGATTTGAGGAAGCCTCTCTCAAGAGCAGAAAACATTCCTACTAATTGTGTGGATATAAAATGGCCAAATGGTTGGTTGGCTCCCAAGCCTACTTGTAGGCTGGTGCTTTAGTTAGGACAAAAATGATTCAATACCATATCCACAGAATTCCTCTCACAGAGAGGAAAACAAATCAGGCAACTGTAAAAATGAAAGTGAGCTCCTAAAAACTACACCTAATGCTGC
This sequence comes from Rattus rattus, assembly GCF_011064425.1. Taxonomy (NCBI): domain Eukaryota; kingdom Metazoa; phylum Chordata; class Mammalia; order Rodentia; family Muridae; genus Rattus; species Rattus rattus. The sequence goes on along the minus strand of NC_046155.1, from coordinate 229,909,067 downwards.
TTTTTCATTGCTGATTCCCCCTCTCGTGCTAACCTCATTCCCCTTTCCTTCCCCCCACCACGCACAAGAATCTTTGGCAAGTGTCAACATGTAATCCATTTTATTCTACTCTGCTTTGCTTGCTCTACAGCCTTCCTGTTTCTCTCACATACCTAGCTCCCAGCTTGAGTCCTTGGGACTGTGTTCATGGTGCCATGCAGTGATTAGAATCCATTGCAAGTCAACACATCACAACAGTAACCAGTGCCAGGGTGGCATCTCTAGTACAGGCACAGGCAACCTGCAAATACATGACTAGGTGTTTCTTTAGAAACCACATTTGGAAATGTTAAACTTATCTAAATTTAAATGATTGATTCTAATAGATATGGCTTACTTAAATTAATAAATGAATTTTCTAATGGGATCCAGTTTTTCACCTTCAAACAACTATGTAAAGGGAATATAAGGCTGGTCTTAATTACTTTAAACATGGGGCAGTCATACTTTCATGAAATACACACTTTAGTATAAGGCAGTCATCCACACTTTCATGAAACATATACACACATACACACCTTAATATGGAGCAGTTAAATAATTTTCATCATACACACACACACACACACACACACACACACACACACACACACGCACACACACACACACACAATTTACTCATAGACATACTGAGGCCAGCAGGAACAAATACAACCTATTTTTGTCTTTCTGTTGTTTTCCTTTGAACAACTGAAGGAAATACTCTGAATTATCTAATACTTGATACAAATCTCTGGAATTGGAACAAGAATGTGTTTAGCATGTGCTCTGAAGTTCGGATTTTACATTTTAAATCTCCAGAAGTCCCAGCTTAAAAAGAAAACCTTTAAATAACATTTCTAAATATGACATTTGGTTACTCGGAATATCTCTTGTGATTGAGAATTTATGTAATCTGAGAGAGAAAATGTCAGACTCTAAAAGGAAACAAAACTAGTGTGAATCCACTTTTACTCTCCTCCCATGGTAGCGATTTCACTCAGCTGCTCTGAGGACTTCTTCTCTTGGATACTGGAAGTAAAGAGAGTGAACATTAAGAAAAGATGCTTCCTAGAGTTAGGAAAGCCACATTGCCCTCTAGTAGCCTCCACAAACACTGAATCTTTATATTCCCATAAACACAGACACACACTCCAATATACTTGAAAGAAAATCACTAAAACAGCAAATTGTTCGCAAAATCCAGGTTCTTTCATTGTTTTTTACCCACCAAATTCTGGCCATGAGCACAAAGAAATTAATATTTAAAAGTTAATATGGGCTCAACACACACACACACACACACACACACACACACACACACACACACACACACACCTATATACAAACATAAACAACTGGGGTAGCTCTTACTTCTTATATGTTCATATAAAATAGCATCCCCATCCCCATGAAAGTTCAATCCAACCTGAACCTTGAGGAGCAAACAAACAAACAAATAGACAAAATCTCACCTTTAAATTCTCCTACTCATTCACTATACTATTGTTTAAACCTAACTGAACATTAATCTTCAAAACCCATCAGCAACCCAACTGCTCAGCCACAGGGATGATGGTTATAGGAATTAGCCCTGGCTGGAATCTTTTTGGCGAAATCAAGGGTGAAGAGGTAATGAGAAAAGTTCCACTAGGTAATAGCAGGTTTGGAATCCTAGCAATGGCTGTGAAGCTATGCTCTCACACAGCAACCCTCCCTGGGCTATGCATCTTCGCTGCCTTACAGGAACAAATGTCTCACAAAGCCCCAGCCTTCTATTTTCTCCCTTCTGACTCCCCTTCCTCAAATGAAAGGAAAATCCAAAGGGATTTAAGTCATTAAAAAAAAATTCCCACCGAGACAATTTAAATCATTCAGTCATAGCCACTGTCACTTGGAAACAGACAAATAAACAGAAGTTACCAGGAATAAGAACCAACAGTGTAATCAGCATTTAATGGGATCAGAAAACGCCTGATGTCTGGGCTTTGTGTGACAAGGAGAGCAAAGAGAACGGGAGTTACTTCAGAGGTTTGGAAAGATCTTGTTAAATAGGTTTTTTGAGATATGATCCTAGCCACATATATTTCCCAAGGGAAAGATACTGAAACAAAAGAGAACCAAGTCTTGCTAGGAAAGACAAATTTCAATTTAATAATAAAAGATAGTTTACTGGCAGGGAATTTGATAAACAATGGAAAGAAAATAACATTCAGCCAGAATTTCTAGACTGTCAGCAAACCAAGATCCTAGGGGTTTTAAGACTCCAAAGACAGTTAAAATGGGATGTCACATGTTTTGTCCTAGAACATAGACTTGTTGCAAACAAATCTTCACCCACTGGCATACTTTTTTTCATTGGCAAATTGAAAATTACATTCTTCCAAACGCAAACTCTCTTGAGAACTGAAGTTTCTTTTTGGTGAGCAGGAAAGGGATGGTGTAACCAGGAGGCCCTGACCCTTGTGGAGAGATGGACATGGTGTGATTTTAACTAAGGGGAATTCAGCAATGGTTTCCAGACAAGCAATGGAGGGGGACAGTGATTTTGGGAAGATCAGGAAGGCCCAAAGACCCTCTCCCAAGTGCCCACTGTTTGCTGGCTTAAGCAGACATCTGGATCGATTGGGAAGAGGAAGCAGTTCTATGGATACAGACAGTGGCTGTGAGCCAAGAAAATGAGAGAGGCTGTCTTTGGTCTCCAGCTGTCAGAGTTCCATTCATTTTGTAAGGCTGTCTCATCACTCCTGTTGTTACAGTTGGGGGAAACAGCCTCCTGTTACACCCTTGAGTTGAGTTGCCTTCATTAACTCCCAGGCTGCTCTGTAAACCTCACTCTGTCTCATCCCAGAAAATGGGAAGGTATGGCCCAAGCTGCAGTGCCCTGCCTCTCGGCCCTCCTCTGAGTCCTCAGGGACCTCATAAGCTACTAAGATACAAAAAAGCTGAGGCCAGGAAGGAGGAGGAAACTTGGTCATGCTTCCTGTGACTTTTAGAGGTTCTCTTCACCTAGTCCTTTGTTCTGGCTACTACAGAGCCTTTTCTTTCTATCACTCTCCTCAAACAGTTTGTGAAAGGAAGGTATGTTAGACACTGGAAAACTAAGCGGCCTTCAACTCCTGGAGAAGATAGAGCTGTAAGAAGTAATATTACATAGGCAGGGGCATAATCACACAATAGTACATAGGTGCACATAAATTGTTACATAGGTAATAAGTAGACAAAACAAACAAAGGAAACCTTATAGGAATGTTGAAAAGGGAGCCTTCACTAAGCGATCTCTCATGACTGTTGGCAGAGAGAGAGCAGATCATAGGCGAAAATCACTTTAGTAAACTGGAGAGGGGGGCAAGAGCACAGGCCCTAATCTATACATTAAAATGTATGCTGATGTGCCTCCTGATACACTCAAGGGCAAAGTGAATACAGGTGAGTCAGCAGAGAAGCAGAGATGCTTTCATTGCCCAGATAATTCCAAGCAGCCACTCAGATACCTACTGACAGACACTTCCTTAGTCAGAAGTTTTAGTGGTAAGAAAAGTGGTGCCAAAAAAGGGGGAAGGGGGCTTGAAAAGATACCCAAGAGGCCAGAAGACGTGGCACCAGGGCAAGGAAGCAAAAACTGGGCAATGTAGGCAAGTGCAGATGTAATCTGGTAAGCTGGAAGGAAGAAGAGACATAAGAAAGAATACTCTAAAGGATTAAGTACTGTCATCTATGAGTATACACCTAGCAGAGATTGGATATTAAGCTAAAGTTCTGTAAAGGACAATATGGAGTGTTGTTCAGAGCTAAAAGCTGGGCCTTAGGCATGAGTGAGTTGCCCCAAGAGTCCTGAACTCAGTCTCACATACCCCACCCAAAACCAGAGGTCAGAGGAAGGGAGAAGGTCTTGAGAGAATGTTAAGAGAAAATACGAGCACTTAAGGAAGAATGAAGGCAAGAGTTTCACAGCTCAGTAGCATTAAATGCTCAAGAAATCCAAACACTCTACGGGGTGAATAGACCTTGGATAGAGTGCGTGTTCCATTCAGTTTTAACCTTGAATTACCATATCCTCATTACCTGGTTAAATACAGAAATATTAAAGCATATTTATATCTAGACAAAGCAGATTTATGAAGAAAGTGTAAGGGAATTATCTAGCTGCTTTGTACTTTCTTGTATTGACCTGATTGACCTTCTAAATCTCTCTCTCTCTCTCTCTCTCTCTCTCTCACACACACACACACACACACACGTCATAGGTTAGGTCTGGTTTGTTCAATACATTTATCAAGATTGGTTTTAAATGGCAAAGTCATTTTTCTCTCCACACTAACGGGAGCCTTTTGACATAGAAAAGGACAGAATCTGGTCCCTAGTGCATGAGTACAATTTCTTAACTTACTCCCCCTACTCAATCACCACCACCACTAACCCCCTTGTACACACAAACACCTTTACTCTTATCCAGATGCCTGATTGGATGTCACCCCCTTGGTGGACTCAGAGGCACGAGTAAACTGATGAGTGGAACTGAGTCCCATTTGTTTACACTACAAAAATCATCCTTCTTTGAAGATGTCAATCACAGACAAGATTCACTTAGGTGCTAATAAAACACAAAAAGTCCTGCCAGTCATCAGGGAGATGAGGTTGACCGTAAGACTTTCTGATTTTACTGAAGTCAACTCAGATGAAAACAGGTCCTTGTGGCTCAATCTCATCATCTGGGCCAGTTTTTCTTTCCCTTCATAGGTTTCTGGGGAGACAAGACTTCCTCTCAGTTTGGGCAAACCAAAGCCTTCTTCCTGAGAAAGCCTGTTCTCCCCTGCCAGTGTCTGGATTGCTGTTTCTTTAGTGATTTCTTCTCCTCTGGCCCCCTTTCTCTTTCCTAGAGCACCCCATAAAAACCATTCAGAGAAATCAGGCTGTCGGTGAATATTCCTGGGTGTTCAGGGTATGCATGACATCTTTGTCACTGTTTGGTACCTCACTCAGCATATTTCTCTAGGACCAGGCAGATGCCTCTCTTCTCACTGTCTGTTATATCACCATGTATCCCCTAACATCTTTGGCTTCACAATCTACTAAATTGCTCTGTGGTTCTTGGATCTGCCTTAAGACTTGCCTCTTTAGATTACAATCTTAGTCTCTTAGTCTTTAGAGATCCCTGGAGTCAAACAATACTTTAAGATATATGTTGCAGAATTTAGGAATTATCACTAAAAAATAAAAACACCAAGAAAGGAGAAATTTCCCAAGCACATTAAAACCCAGATCAAATCAACCAGAACTCTCTCTCTCCACAAGTCTAGTGCTGCCTTAGTCTGAGAATGGTCTTGGGAAACAGGAATGGAGCTGGTCAGTGAAGATTCACCAGCATCCTAAATTATGGAGAATGCTATTATCATTACTGGGGAACAAGAGGCCACATTATCCCTGGGAAAAGTCACTGTGAAGTACCTTCCCTGTCAACTCTAATCTCTCAAGCAAAGATGAGAAGAATAAAGATGACAGTTCAGATGTCAGGAATGGGAAAATTGCTCCTGAGATACCGCAGCTCCACCCCCCTGGATCATGCAAAAGGAAAGGGGGATGTGGGAAAGGAAGGTAATACCTTATACAGAGGACTCCCAGAATGATCGGGAGCCAGAAGGGTTCAAAAACAAATTTTTGAGGCAGTATCCCAAGGTAACATCCCAGTCTCCTTGCCTGCTCCTTTATATACTAAGACAAGTGCCTTCACACATATATGATCTTAAATTTAAATGGCTTACACCTCTAACCCTTTTCCATGATCCCGTGGTCTTGCTATTGGAATCTTAACATCATTCATGAAGTTATGTCACATGTTTCCTGAGCCCTGCATGGAACTGTTTAGGTAAGTGGTGCAGGGAATTCAGGTCAAATATCCAATGGCTCACAACTGAAGATGAAGGCAGCCAAACACTGGAAAACATGTGGCCTTTTCTAACAGTCTGGGCTCCCAGCATGGATAACAGTATCCTTCTCCTTCCTTTGTTGCAAAGACTGGAAATTCTGGGGTCAGTCTAAGTTCAACCTATACTCACAAAGGGAACTTAGGAAGGTGGTCTTAGAAAAACATGGCCCAAAACAGGTAAGAATCCAAGCATCCAGGCACTTCCAATAAGCCCTCTCATCTAACAATGTTCTCCCCAGCCCTTCCCTTACAAAGGATTTCTTTCTACATTTTCTTCATTGACAGAGCATTCATTCAAGTCACTCAGAGCCACGTTATCCAGCCCCACTTCCTGGCACTGAACAAATTAATCTTCCCAGATAACAGCATGAACTCAAGAATCCTAGTTGTGATGCCAAGGTTTGTGAATGGCTGGTATGCTGGTCACAGAAATCAGGAAAATTCACATCATCTGGTCAAGCCCAAAGGCACTGTCTTCCTAACTTTCAGTCAGCAGTAGCTGCTCTTTTCTTAATCAAAAGTTACTATTGCTTAAACTAATCAGACCACAGCTGTTAAGATCAGTTTTCAGTCTGCACTTTACATTTGTACTTAGAAACAGAATAGCACCATGAGGCATCCTAAGGGGAGAATCTACAGAGGTCTTCTGTCGGTGTATTAGTTAATCCTCTTATTCTCTGCTGAGACCAAGTATCTGGCAAGAGGCAACTTAAGGGAAGGAGTGTTAGTTTTAGAATGGATATGATCCATCATGACAGGAAGCGTCTCATGGTTCCAGTATCACATCCTGGTGACATTACTTCCAGAGCCAGAAAGAAGACAGAAGCCAGGACATCCAGGAAGGCTGCTAAGCATCAAGGCCTGTCCCTCCCATGCCCCATTACCCACTGACCACATAAGGCTCCACCTCCTAAAGGTTCCATAACCTTCAAAAATAGTGTCACCATAAGTCAGGGTCTCTAATCCCACCAATTGGGAAACAGGCAGGTGAATCTCTGTGAGTTTGGACAGAGAATTCCAGACCAACCTTGGCCACATAACAAGATACCAACAATTGGAAACCAAGTGTTAAAACACAGAACTTTCTAAAGAACATTTCCTATTCAAACTCCAACAGACAGCTTGAAATGTTTTACAGAGAGATGTCTCTGGCCACAAAGAACTACGGGTTGTAACTAAACCAGCCAAGAGCTACACACTGGTATTATCTGGGCCATGTGGAAAAGATATGGCCCTTGTGCATGGAGAGTAGCCACTTGGGTACAGCCAGTTAACACGGCTAGGAACCCTCTGGTGTGTTACCACACTTTCCAATTTCTTGAGAAGAGCCATGAATCCAGCTTCAATAAGAATGATTAATTTTCTTTAAAAAAAAAGTTTAAGCTCTTTTTTGGAGGGACTTTATTTATCCTTATTTGATATAAATGTACGTTTTGTCTGCATGCATGTTTATGCACCATATGTGTGCAGAACCTTCAGAAGCCAAAAGAAGGTATAGGATCCCCAGGAACTGGAGTTATATGCAATGCTGGAAATTAAACAGAGTCAACTGGAAGACCAAACAAAGCCCTATTTTCAATCTGTGGATCAAAACCCTTTTGAGGGATGTACTGGCTGGTTTTATGTGTCAACTTGACACATGCTGGAGTTATCACAGAGAAAGGAGCCTCCCTTGAGGAAATGCCTCCATGAGATTCAATTGTAAGTAAGGCATTTTCTCAATTAGTGATCAAGGGTGGGAGGGCCCATTGTGGGTGATGCCATTCCTGGGCTGGTAGTCAGAAAGTAGTTAAGAAAGTAAGCTGAGCAAGCCAGGGGAAGCAAGCCAGTAACATTCCTCCATGGCCTCTGCCTCATCTCCTGCTTTCTAACCTGCTTGAGTTCCAGTTCTGACTTTCTTTAGTGATGATCAGCCATATGGAAGTATAAGCTGAATAAACCCTTTCTTCCCCAAGTTGCTTCTTGGTCATGATGTTGTGTGAAGGAAAAGAAACCCCAAATAAAACGGGGGTCACATATCAGATATCCTACATCAAATATCCCATATCAGATATTCACATTACAATTCATAACAAAATTATAGTTATGAAGTAGCAATGACATATTTTATGGTTGGGGTCACCATAATGTGGGGAATGGTATTCAAGGGTAAAAACATCAGAAAGGTTGAGAACCACTGCTCTAGCCCCAGAAAGTTCAATTTCAAGAACTGTTAACTGAAGTTGAAAACAAAAAAACACTATTGTAACTGACCAAATATGCCCACTGGCTCTTGGTGGGTGCTGAGTTTGCAGTTTGCTGCAGGAATCAGGAATAACACTGCCCACTGAGTGCTTTAACAGTCCTTTAGATGACTAGTATCATAAGCCCTCTTGTGGCCTGAGAGGAAGGAAAAGGAACCAGAGCAGAGGTGGTAAGTTACTAAGGTTTCTTTGATTTACAAACAAATGAAGCATTTAGACTCTGTAAGGTCAGTGGGTTAATGGGCATAAAGTCCCACCCTGTTGTCCACAGAGACCATCAGGAAGGGTCTATTCTCTTGTCTGCAATCAGTTCCTCCATGACATCTCACCAACACTTCTACACTGAAACCACCTGGAATAACATCCTGGCTCCTCCTAACTATCACACACCATTCAAGTAGAGCCACTAAAGTTGCTGTGCTATACAGACACAAGTTTCCCTATTGTACTCACTCTAAGTCCAAGCCATGATAAACATACTACCAAAATGATTTTTCTGAAATGTACATACCATAAAGTTCTCTGAAAGTGTACAAAAGCCTGCTAATAGTCATTGCCTGTTGCAGGGGAACAGGAGAACATGAAGCCCATGTACAGAGTGTATTTCTGCCTACAGGATTTTTTGTACTTTTTGAAATTCTTATTAATATTTTTCCATTAATTGATTCCTCAGCAGTATGACGTATTTTTAACATCTGTTACTCTAGAGTATCTAAATTAAAAACCAAAAAATATCATCCCATCTCAGCCTGCCACCACACACAATTCACTAAAAGTTCTCATAAATGAAATGACAGCAGACTCTTTATATAATAAAGTAAACATATATAAATGTATACTGAGATGATATGATACTGCAAGAGTAGAGGCTGAAAAATAGCTGACTGGAACTAGCTCCAAAACAAAAGCATGGCTTAGCCTTCTCACTCACCCTTTGTGGCCTGAATTCAGACACTTTCTGTCCAAGGGGAATAAGTAACTTGTCAGGAGGACCTGGTACTTCTTGAGTGGAACTTCAATCTGACCTGCTTCCTTTACCTTGGAACATCCGGAGCCCAAATGGCTTCTTGACACTCTACACCCTCCATTTCACCAGGAACATCCTGGTTGTGCAGGACCAGGAAAAAGAGAGAAAAAGCCACCAGCTGCTGTCCTTCAGGTAGGAATCTGCATAGTTAACCAAAGACCTCAAGGCAGGGAAAACACAGTACAAAGGGAATGACATCAGCCTCAGTTTTGAGGAAATGGAGACAGTCAATCACAAACAGAAGAGACTTCTAGGGAGAGAAAAGAAAAATCTAACTGTAGTCAAATACTAGAAAACACACATTACATACATGAAATCAAGACATTATGAAAAGAAGGGAGAATACAACAATGAAAACATCAAGGTTTCAAGTTAAAGATTCAATAGAAAGGATAAAGAAATAGATGATGGGATTCCCAAAAAAACCTGAGTAAGAGTGAGTAGGGAAAAAGATTATAGGACAGTCTAAGGGTTAGACCAGCAGACCTAGTGGCAATTATTGGAATTGCTTTTTAAGGGAGGTAGGACAAAAAGTGGTAAAAAGTAAAGAGTGAAACCAATTTTCCAAGAGCTGAAGAATAGATGCCAATCACAGGGAGGGAGGGCAAGGATGGAAAAGCAGGGGATTCCAATGAAATGTCACATCTAGGAGAAGATTCTGAGGTTCCACACAAACATCCATCTGATGGTAGAAGACTCAGGAATGTAGAGTCTAGAAAGCAATCCAGGAAAAGTAGGACAAGTGTAAGAAAGACAGGAAACAAGATTTCAGCATGACCGTTCATGACTTTTCCTGAAAGCAGTTCACTCATAGCCTGGTATTCAAAGAGTCAGTCAGACACACAGTGAGGGAAAGAGGGGGGGTAGGAAGAAAGGGAAGTGGGGAGGAGAGGAAGGGGGGAAACAAAAAGGGGGAAGGGGAGAGGGGAAGGGAGGGTGAAGGAAAGGGGTCGGGGAGGGATGTTAAGGTCTTGAAAGAAAGACAACTAATTATTTCTTGTTACTGAGAAAGCAACCTTTATTCCCCTGCCTCCACTGTAGCTTGATCAGTTAAAATCCAGACATGAGCCAGTGTCCTCTGAGGAAGTTTTTAAGAATAAGAAGGCAAACCCTGCCTAAGGAGAAGGCTTTGCCCCTTTCCCGCCTTGGCTTTTCTAACATTTTGGCAGAGAATATTTTGTTCTCATCAGAATTTACAACTCTGGTGTTGATGTTGAGTGGTAGCCCACTAGGGGAGGAGGTGCCTTTCCATTCTGAATGGCTCATCTTGCAGTGGTTTTCTGAGCTCTTCAAGTTAAGACACTTGTAACTCACACCTGTCATCTTTACTGTGCTCCAGAGAAATCTGATCTTCCCAGCCTTGGGAACATGAGACGTGAAGGGTCCTATGGAGCCTCCACAAACATTTTTCCTTTTGCCTACATACATGCTAATCCCTAAGTTGAAACTGGACATCATCAGGACATTAGGACACTGAGATAATACACATTGCACTACCGGGCCCCAGTAAACCAGAGCAGAGAGTTTAGAAACGAATTACTGTCAGCATATGGGACTGCTGTGCAAGCACAGTAAAGGGAGTAACAGATCAATCTGGCAATATTTTGAAACATAAGAGACATTATCAGCCTGATTTACTCATATCAACATTTTAGCTACTGGTAATTTCTGAATTATTCACTGAACATGGCACAGAAGAGCCAAATAATTTCCTGTGAATGAATTTATATTTTAAGTTGGGTGTGTCTATTGTTCTGAGAATTTTTCACACCCAAAACATATGGAATCCAAATGGAAGGTTCTGATTCAAAGGGAATCCATGTGACATTACTGCTGCCCTGGCCCTGTGTCTACAGTAACACATGCTTGCTTTCCAACATTTCCAGGCAAAACAGATAGGTGATAGCACTGCTCAGTGAATCAAAGCTTGTCTTTACCCCAGCACACATATTCCCTCATTTATCCAGATTCATTGTCAAACACTGCCAGGCACTGAAGTCATACAATACAAGAAGAAATCAGCTTGGCATGGTGGCATTGACACAAGTAGGCAGATCTCTGTGAGTTCAATCCCAGCCTAAAAAACCAACCAACCACCAACAACAACAACAAAACAAAGAAGCAAACAAACAAAAAATAAAAGTAAAACAGAGAGAAAGAAATTGTCTGTCCCTGAGGCCAGCATTTGTGATACAAGGTTCACAAGGTATTCAAGGATAAAGGATTAATAACTTTACAATAGTTATTAATGCAGAAAGAGGGTGAGCACATAGGCCACAGTCAAGGAAGTAACTGAGGGAAAATGCACTTGTGGTAGGTTCTTTAGACATAGAGAAAAATATGTGCAAGGGTTTCAAGACAAGACACATGGCATATCCGAGGGACTCAGAACTTGTAACAGATAGGGTTAAGTGTCAGTGACAGAATCATCTATGTCTACATAGGCATATGGGGATTATTCTGATTTGTTTATAGAGGCAGGAAGACCTACCTGCCCATTGTGGATAGCTTTTGTAGCCTTGACCTGCCTGCCATGTTAGACTGCATCTTGAATCATGAGATAAAATAAAACCTTTCTCCCTTAAGTTGCTTTTGCTAGAGAATATTTTATCACAGCAATAAGAACATAGACTAAGACAAAGCTCAACTTCAATAGACATGTCTACGTGTACTTTAGAGATACAGACAAGACAGTCATATCATTTCTTGAAGTGTCAAGTTTGATAAGGATGATGAATTCACTTCTAGGGTGTCTGCAATATAACCAAACGGTGTCACAGAAGGTAAGTGCCCTTACACTAGCCATGAGGCCCTCTGCAGACATCACCTCATTCTCAAAGCATTCAAACACTTGGAACAGTCTCAATTGTGAGAAGACATTTACATTTGTATGGGCTTGAAACCAGAGTTACTGTAAATCTCTGTTTCATTCAATACCACATCACCTATAACTGCTTTGCAGAAAGCCAAACTAGAACATACCAAGTCTATCCTGAGAGGTAAATCACACTTTCTTATATTCTTCAAGGTACCTAATTTTTATTCTGATCTTTATAAGAGGGGCTGGAGCTGGGTGGCTGACAGTCATTTCATTAGGTCCTTTCTATAATCAGTTGCATAAATTTTGAAGCTATCACACAAAGCTACCTCCTTCCTCTCTATCTTGTCCTAGAAGGTAGAATAAGTTTGTAGTCCTGTGGTCTAAAAGCAGCCTGAGATTTTATGGTAAGTACATTCAATTTCAGAATGAGGTGGTTTAAGCAGACATTCCCAGTACCACTTTCTGTCATTCTATTCTAGTATGATATATAGGAGCAGAGTCACCCTGCTAACACAACTGGGCCTTACAACCAGCATGAGAGCAACTCTGACAAAGTCCAGAAAGATGAGAAAAAGAACTCAAAGCTAAAACCTCCAAGACCTCCATGGTAATGGGGTAGCCAGTGGAAGGAGGGGAAAGGGAGATGGAAAGAATAAAGACCTTCAGTAATGAAATCAGAAGGAAGGAGCAGTCATTCAACAGAGCACAGTCAGGGGAGGTCATTTAAAAGAGGTGTGAAAGGAGACTTAATCAGAAGGGACTTAGGATGACGGAGGAAGAAATATTTGAAAAGTAGGGGTAATGAGTTTCAGACACCCACTTCAGGGAGGTGGGCACAAGACACTCCAGAGAAAAGAGGGAGAGGGGAGGTACGGAGGATAGAGAACATGAAGAACATAGAAGGCAGAAATAAGTCTAAGACGGAGGGTTGGGGTTAAGGAGATGGCTCATTGGGCAAGAGTGCCCACTTCCCAAGGATGAGGACAGTATTTCCAGTCTCTAGCAGCCATGTAAGAAGTTGGGTATGGTCATCACACAGGCTTTAACCACAACACTGTACAACTCAGAGACAAGGTCAGTGAGGCTTTCTAGACTCCAGCCTAGTTCTAGGTTCAGAGAGAGATCCATAGGATACAAGAAATACCTAGCTTCCTCCTCTAGCTTCAGAACATGCAGACATTCTCAGCATGCATGCACACACACACACACACACACACACACACACACACACACACACACACACACACCCCTAAAAGCTGTTAGGAAGAAGTCATTAAAAAGAAAAGGCTCAGAGATCATGAAAGAAGAAATAACCAACTAAACAGTCTCAGAAGCAGCAGAAAGTACCTGGTGTGCATGTGATCAAAAGAAACTTCTCCCATTCGGATGTAGAGGGAAAAGAAAACCAATGGATGGGTGGGTGTGTGGATAAATTGATAGATGGATAAGTGGGTTGATAAATGGGTGGATGAATGAGTGGGCACATGGGGTGAGTGGATGGATGGATGGATGGATGGATGGATGGATGGATGGATGGATGGATGGATGGATAGGTAGATGGATGGATTAATAGATAGGTGGATAGATAGGTAGATGAGTGTGTGGATAGATGGGTGGGCACATGGGTAGGTGAGTGGATGAATAGATGGCACCAGTATAGAAACTTGCATGTATAGTGGCAAGATGAGAAAATCAGAATTTTAAAAGTTCTTCCATAAAACAAGCAGCCAGAACATTTGACATAACTGAGAGGCATGAACATGGGTTTTGTTTGTTTGTTTGTGTTTATTTTTGTTTTTTCTTTTGGGCTGAGAGTAGAATTTATCAGGCATGGCTGACAACGGAGCAGTACAGTTAAAGCCTTTCTGAGTGCTGGGCCTGACTCTTGTCCAAGGGGCCATAATTGGAGTTGTACTTGATCCCATCGTCATCTAGGTGAGCCACTTCTCAGTCATACTCTGTCAAGTTAATTTATGCTACACTGAATTTAGTATAAAGTTTCACTCCTTTGAGATACAGATCTTCTGGCAACCAAGAAAGTTGAATTTGGCTCCTACACAGAGTCTCCATTACCTTCTTTGTTCTGTGTGTCTTGAACATATATATTGGATGCAGCCTGAGGTCAGAAAGCACAAATTTCCACTGAACAGTACCAACTCAGTCCTCTGGAACAGCACTCTGATTGGTAAGTTAAGGTTATGTAACCATCATCACACACCCAGACCCAGGGAGAAAAACAAACAGGGCGGCAATTTTAAAGTTTAACCAGAGTGAAAGTAGTAAATAAAGAACCTCTCATTGTGCATGGCTATTTTCCAAGGCATTGAGTTTTGTTTTTTGTGTTTTTGTTGTTTTTCAAACATCTCTTTGCAGAAAATCAAGGAATCGGTAGTTTTAAAAAGAGGAGTGATGAAAGAAAATCCAAATATTTGATATGTATTGTCCAGGCAAAAGAGGAGGAAATAAAAAGTAAATTTCTATGAGCATATAGAATAAAATGACATACCGGATGTACTTTGAGGGATAGCAAAGCATTTGGAAGTCAATAGACAAACACATGAAAACAAGAGCATTCTAGAACCCAGCTAAGATGGGAAGCATTTTCAGCCTCTGGAGACACTGGCTACATTGTTTGGATATGTGTCTCACACCTGGCCTGGGTTGGAAGAGGCAATTAAGTTTAAAGCTCCTTTTAAATACTATGATCCAACACATGAAATAGTGTTTCTTATCACTTATTCTGCTTAATTATGCTAATTAAAACCTTTAAAGTAATTTGACAGTACATTAAGAGACCATATGGGAAGATTAGAATATGCCTTACTTGGTTTGACCACATAATTACAGTTTGTGTTGCTCATCCATTACTTAGAGCAAAAAGATCTGGAGTGATCTTGTTTAAATTCCAGGTAGACATGAACTTTCTAACTTTTCGGGTGTGGAAAAAGACAGACAGAAGTTTTCTGTGAATGGGCCCACACTCTCCTGACTTACAATAATAAAAGCAATTTAAAAAACAAACCAAAACTACCCAACATTCCTTGCCCCCATCAGTTAAATTAGCTAGAAAGGGGCTTCTCTAATGCCCCCCAACCAAGTCAAACAAAAACTCCAGAACAGTATTACAGTATTACTCCAGTATTACTGCATCCACTGTATATTCTTGGTCATTTGTGATTTGCCCTGCTGTTATAGACAAAGCCCAACACAGCCAAAAACTAAACATGTAATGTTTCTCACTTAGCCAGGAAACAAAGACTTACTTAGCAATCATGATATCCAAAATTATTCATTCAGTCTTGACTTCTAATACCACAAATTTATATCACGGCTTAAAGATGGTCTTTGAAACTACAGGAAGTCAGGTCATAGACCCACTATCATTTATCAAGGGAAATGACAATTAATTGGGAGGCATTTTGCTCTCAATATGCTGAGATATCAAACTGTATCGTCTTAGCCCTCAGCTACAGAGGCTTTCTGTACATGCCAACATGCTACTTGAGTAAATAGGCAGTTTTAGAAAAAGTCAACTCTCAACGAAAATAGTTAAGTAAACTATGGAATGAGTCTACAAATAGAAAAACTGAATAATCCCACAGAGCAGTAAATATCATCTTCACATGTAGCTTAAGACATTAAAAATTTAAAAGTTATAAAAGGCAGGTACAAAAGTAAATCCTCTTTTGCAGTCCAGAACCTACGGCTCAAGATGAGTTTGATACACAGAAGAAGTGTGACACATGAGACTGGTCAAAGGGATGATGATGAAGTTAGTCCTAAGAGTTGTTTAAATTTAAAAGCATAGATACAGAGAAACTCTGGTGTACTACCTCTGCATTCTAATCTCCATGTGACCGTCTTTTTAAGGCTTGTCTTGGACATGGGTCAGGAGTTAGTGATTCCTGTTTTACTCCATTGAAACCAACACCCAATTGCAGTACAGAACACATTGTCACTTTCAAACTATAGCTTTTTTCATCTTCAGGGGTTCCCAATTGAGATACTAATTTTAAAAAAATAATTCTTAAAACCTAGACAGTCACCTAACTCATTGTAGATCACACTTTGGATCTCAGAATTATTACATCCTAAGTTACTGATGAGCCTAATTAGGTATGTTTTTGTTTTTGACTGTCCTATATTTTTTACTGGATATGAATTTTACAAATACCATGTATATTAGCGGTAATAGTGGAGCTGGAGAGTATCGAGCCTTCTCTAGGCTGCATGGTGAGATCCACCAATAGTGTGGTGGTCCTTTTGGCCAGTAGATGTCAGCCCAGGGATCTCTTGTGGACTGGTTTGGTGATCCACTGGGTGTCAGGATTTCTTCTGACAGCTTTATGGAATGGATCAATGAGGATAACCTCAAAAAGTTTATATGTGGAATCTTCACCAACCCAGTAGGAATTCAATACTCTCAAAGCCCCCAATGGCATCCAACTCTCTCCTCAGCAAGAGACTGAAGGCTTCAGGCAAATTTCAGCTGAGCAACACCATGGTGGCCTGGCTTGCCATAAGTTGCACCCTTAGCAACTGGGTGTTTGCAACCACCTTGGAGGACAGGAATCCTGTAAAAGACATAACCTTGCTTAGCCTTGTATCCCAGCCTTTGCGCTTTATCAGGCCGGGTTGGTCGGGGAGCCCTGTGCAGCACAGAGAGCTGGTGGTATTGCCAGCAGTGGACCCTCAAAAGAAAGCACATCACATAGGACTGCTTCTTCCTCATAGCTCCTGGATGTATTTGTATGCACCCATCTTGGCTCACCTGACGACTGCTGCCAAAGGATAGGAAGAAGCCTTTTTCCACAATCCCCTTTGTCCTAATGCGCCTTTTATGTGGATTATTTCTATTGCTACTTATCATATACTGCATTTAAAAATAACTTTTATGTTACATGTCAGGTTAAATAGAATTCATAGAAATTTACATTGTGCAGATTAGAATTTAGCAGATATGGTGGCACAGCCTGGCTTTTAGAAACACTTTCAGTGCAAGGAGGTTTTCAGATCTGCTCTCTTCCCTGGTTGTGGAAGTGTTTAGTCTGAGGCATCACACAAACATCTCACCTCATCTACAGTGTCAGAAAAATGGAAACATACCATCTTTTCAGATATTTTTTTCATAATTTTTAGTATTTCCCCTAAATTCAACAAATAAGGTTTTTTGTTTTTGTTTTTGTTTTAAGTACAATCCAGCAATCCTAAATCTGAACACTTACCATAAAGATAGAAAGCCAGTGCCCTTGTTGCTGCAGCTCTCTTCACAATGGGGAAGGAAAAGAGAAGACCCAAGTGACCACGGTGAATGGACATCAATAAATGGAGCATGTGTAGTGAATGAAGAAACAAACAATATTACACATCCTTCAAAAAGGGAATTTAGTCCATTATGACAACCTGGGTAGAACTGGAGAATATTATGCTGTGTGAGATGAGCCACACAAAGAAGTATAATAGTTGTTCTCACATATATGTGGACCCCAAGGGAATAGATCACATATCAGGAGGGAGAAGGGAGGCTGGGAGGAGGATGGGAAGACAGCATTCCAAGACGACATAGTCTCAGGGAGAATTTGTGCTTCGTGTTTGAGACCTATGCACAGCACGATCAATACAACTAGTAAGTTAAATGTCAAATGGTCTAGCCACAAAAGATTTGAAGGTAAGTATACATTAATAGCTTGATTTAATTTTCTATATCATATTCATAAGCTCAGGTATCATTTAATACTCTATAAAGTCGAACAACTATAAATTGCCTGTTTATAATTTTTAAAAAAGGCTTGAAAGGTGACTCAACATTTAAGAATGCTTACTGCTCTTGCAGAGAACCCAGGTTCAGTCCCTACCATTTACATATTATCTACAAACATTAACTGTAACTCCATTTTCAGGGCATCAGATGCCTGATCTGGTTTCCATGAACACCAGACACACATGGTACACACACATACATTAAGGCAAACACTTGTATACATAGAAATGAAGCTTTCTAAAAATTGCAACATAAAACCTGAAATCTGTTAAATCAAATGTGATAATTCTCTCAAACTCTGAAAAGGTCTTTTACTGGTGAACAACTTTGGGAAAATCCTGCTTCCCTAGGTTACATAGTTACTCCAAATGCAAACACATTTCTCTAGAAAACATGAACGATATTACAGTCATTGATATCAGAATTGAAGCATGCTACTCTTCACACGTAACT
The DNA here is from genome assembly GCF_011064425.1 of Rattus rattus. NCBI lineage: Eukaryota > Metazoa > Chordata > Mammalia > Rodentia > Muridae > Rattus > Rattus rattus. The sequence goes on along the minus strand of NC_046155.1, from coordinate 229,890,818 downwards.
CCTCTAATAAGGACACTTACATTTTTATTTATCCATTTAAGGTTTTACTGAGGGTCAGCAAGACTTACTGAGACTCAGCAAGACGGCTCAGCAGATAACAGCACTAACTACAAGAACTGACAACCTGGGCTCCATCCTCAGAACCCACATGGTGGAAGACAAGAGCCAACTTTGTAGGTCATCCACCATCCTCCATTTGTGCACTATGGCATGCACATGCCCACATACAAATGCACATAAATAAACAAATAAATATAAAGAAGTTGTCTTTTTTAAAAAATAATCTGGAGAAATTGTGCGGTTTCATAACCATCTGTTACTCTTACCTCAGGGAAGTCTGATGGTCCCCCTGACCTCCTTGGGCAGCAGGCGCATACATGACATGTGTATGTACATACAGGCCAAACACTCATAAACACACATATCATTGGGCTAAGAATGTAACTTACCTGAAATAGTGCTTGCCTACCATGCACAAAGTCTGCCAACTTTGTGCAACACCCTGCACTGCAAAAAGCAGTCATGGTGGCTCATGCCTGTAATCCCACTACCATACTTGGTGACATCGGTGAGTTCAAAGCCAGCCTGAGCCACATGTACCCAATCTAACAACAAACCAAACCAAACCACCAAACCAAAAGACAACAACAAAAAGCCAAAAGCATGAGTGTACTGGCTGGTTTTGTGTCAACTTGACACATGCTGGAGTTATCACAGAGAAAGGAGCCTCCCTTGAGGAAATGCCTCCACGAGACCCAGCTGTAAGGCATTTTCTCAACTAGTGATCAAGGGGGCAGGACCCAGCCCATCATGGGTGGTGCTGTCCCTGGGCTGGTAGTCTTGGGTTCTATAAGAAAGCAAGCTGAGCAAGCCAGGGGAAGCAAGCCAGTAACTAACATTCCTCCATGGCCTCTGCATCAGCTCCTGCTTCCTGACCTGCTTGAGTTCCAGTCTTGACTTCCTTTGGTGAAGAACAGCAATATGGAAGTGTAAGCTGAAGAAACCCTTTCCTCCCTAACTTGCCTCTTGGTTATAATGTTTGTGAAGGAATAGAAACTCTGACTAAGACACGAGTCTTAATAAAATATCTTTAAGTATTGGATTGTTTCAAATCCAGTCAATTCCCCTTTAACTCTTGACAGCTCAAATTTTGTCTCTGGTGACAAATAGCCAGGTGTTTTCTCAACATGATTTCATAACTGAACAAGTTTAAGCAGACCTCAGTGTTTAAGAAATGGAAAGTCGTGCTACATCTTCACAACAAGTCATGTTTACAAAAATAAAACAATAGTGGAATGTGATCACCAACCAAAGTGAAAATAAGTGTAAAACCAGCTTATAACCCTCACCCTCAGCACCATGCTCATATCTCTCCCTGAGGTGTTCCTGTGCTGGGTAACATGGTGCCAAACCAAAACCCAAGCCTCATTTTTTATGCAGAAACAGATACCTATTTCTGTTGATAGTTTTGACCTTAATTATTTGTATATAAGTGTCTGTGTCTTTGCCTACAAAGGCTCTCAGAAGGCAGAGGAAGGCATCAGATCCCTTGGAGCTGCAGGTACAGGCCATCAGACATAGATGCTGGGAACTGAATTTGGATTCTCTGCATGAGCAGCCAGTGCCTAGCTGCTGAGCCATCTCTCCGCACTGAAGCATTGATTTCCTTGCTAGAAGAATTTACAGTCTAGATGTTAAGTGTAATCTTCCAGTTTATATTTAATGTTTAAGAATATCATTCAGTTTAACTGACACACAAAGAAATGAATTAATTAGCAATCCTATCAAGTCTGACGACCTGGGAAAATGAGGTACTGTCTGGTGGCACACAGGATAAAAAGAAGCACATATTTATACATGCTTCCAAAAGGCATCTTCCTTTCAACACTGACACAGTAAATGGGTTGAATCCAAATTCTGAAATATTAATTTTTAGATCAAGGGTTCTCAGCCTGTATATCATAACCCCTTTGAAGGTCAATTAATCTTTCCATAGGGGTTGTCTAAGACCATTAGAAAACACTAGATATTTACATGATTCATAACAGTTGCAAAAAATACAGTTATGAAGTAGCGATGAAAATAACTTCATGGTCGGGGGTCGCCATGGCATGAGGAATTATGTGGATTGCAGCATTTAGAAGGTGGTGAACCACTACTCTAGGGGATGGATGCTTTGTAATTCCTTACAGCTACTTCCATCACTCCTGCTGAAGAGTAACCAAACTAACTGGTCATTCAAAAATCAAGGGTCTGTAAGTTTTGTATAACCACCTGCCAATATAGGCAGATTAACCAACGCAATTCAAAGTGCTAGCTTCTCGTATGTCCATGCAACTTCCCACAAAGACTGATGCAGAGCACAGGACCTGTTCGAATGCCAGATATTTACTGGCTTTGTAAGTCTCTGGTTTTGCCTATGAGCACAAGATCAAAAGATTCAAACAAAATTAACAGCAGGCCATGACCCTGAACTTGTTAAGTGTTTCAACTCTTACACTTGCTATCAAGTAAAGGAAGACCATCCTTGGTTGAAAAGAGTTTCTTTTCTTCTCTGGTCTGGTAGTTGTATTTGTCAGTTCTCTGTTCTTGTTTGCAAACTCATTTGGTCACTGTCCATATTTTACACCTTCATCCTCTCTAATCTGCTGCCTTACCTGTAAAACTCCATGTTCAATATCAGCAGTTACGGATTACAGAGTTCTAGATGCAAATATCACTAGTCATTAATCATTCCCCACCCTGATCTCCAAAGGCAGGAATGAGGTGTCTACAGAGTCTCACTATGGGCTGGCCCAGAATTCACTATGTAGACCAGGCAGGCCCCAAATTCCCAAAGATCCACCTGCTGTGCTCCCTGAGTGCTGGGATTTACTCTCATGACAAGAAAGAAAGCAGCTACTCCTTGTCAGCTAAGAAAATAATTGTGATCCAAAAACAGAAGTAAGCTGATGATCTATAACTGTGGCATGTTTCAGAATCACCCTGAGGGCCCTGTTAAGAATATTCCTCAGCCCTACGCCCTGATTTTCAAGTTAGTAAGTCTGGATCAAGGCCCAATAAGTTGCATCTCTAACATCTTCCCAGGGGATGCTGATACTTCTGGGGAGGCGCACATTTAGAACCACTGCTCTACCCAGATTAACCAGCTTGTCCTTGCCAGAGGGTTCCATGTGTGCTCAGAGCACAAGTGAATGCCAACATAACCAGAGGAGGCAGATGGAGACACACTTCCAGACATATTTTCCCACAACCCAATTTGAGAAACCCATTTTTCTATCTGTGTAGTTTTTTATTATCACTATTTCCCCTCCAGGAAATCCTGTCTCATGCTTTGGTTTTACACCACTACACCAACAGTAAGAACATCACAGTCCCTACCATCCTGGCAGAGAGGCACTGGAAAGCAGTCCCCCGTCCTTTGCCCTTAGGAGGATGGCGTTCTCAAGACAGATCCTCAGAAGTTGAGATTGTGTCCCTTTCAAGTCCTTCTATCAGTTAGCAACACTGACTGGTCAACTAACTTAGCAACCTGGCTTATGACTGGAAGGGAGTTCCACTCACCCAAGTTACTGTAATGAGATGGAACCTGAATGGGAATGGAACTGAGAGCAAAAGACCAGAGTGTATGAAGACATCAAAAGAAAAAGAAAAAGAAAGAAGGGGGGAGGGAGGGAGGGAAGGAAGACAGACAGACAGACATCTGAGAACACTTGTTCTGGATCAGATACTGTCTATCATAGAAGCAGGTCATAGCTATGCTATGGCTGATTAACCAGTGCCAGCCTAGAGTCACCTGGGCAGAGGATGGACTTTGGGATCAATATAAGAAACATCTATAAAACTATAAAACTGGCTTTTCATGGGAGGCTCAACTTTCCACCTAGAATGTTCATGTTTTCAGTAATATCTCAATACCTCAGAGTGGCTTTCAAGGACAGGGCAGAAAGGTTGCAATAATTTCATTGTGAGGAAGCTAGTCCAAAAAGTAAAAGCAGTAACACAACCAGTAATAGAGGGGTTATTAACATCCAGAAGCAACCCTATCTTCAAGAAACATTCACTCTGTGGAAGCAGTCACATTCCACCCAGTGCAAGATGGAGTCTCAAGCTTGATCATAGTGAAAGGAAAAGAAATGAAGGGGGGTAGAAAAGAAAGGAGAGGGGCCTGGAGAGATGGCTCAGCGGTTAAGAGCACCCGACTGCTCTTCCAGAGGTCCTGAGTTCAATTCCCAGCAACCACACGGTGGCTCACAACCATCTGTAAAGAGATCCAATGCCCTCTTCTGGTATGTCTGACGGCAGCTACAGTGTACTTATATATAATAAATGAATAAATCTTTAAAAAAAAAAAAAAAAAAAGGAGAAAAAAGAGTTGATATACACTTAAGGCGGAAAAGGAAAGGCATGGGGGCAGGAAAGGCATGGGGGCAGGGAAGGCAGTCGACTGCAATCAATCACTTTACATATGTCTCACACTCCATTTGGGGAGTGTTGATTCTTCCCGCTATACAAGAGTTCTGGAAACAAAAGAGGCAGGAGATATCAGTGCTGTCATTTTTAGGGATGTGACTTTGGAGGTCTCATAAAGCCTATAAGTAGATGTTCCCCTGGAGCTGCTTTCTGAAGTCGCTCTTAGCTGGCAAGGACCTGGGAAGGAAGGGGTCTTCCCACACAGCCACTGGGGGAAAAGAGTTTGGGAATTTCTCAGAAAGTTAAACACATACTCTCCATCTGGCTCTGTTTCCACATTATCTGCTTCTAGGTACTTACTATGGGGAAGTGAGAGCTGTGTCTATAAAGGGAAGACAGGCAACTGTTAAGACTTGTGATACCCACGAACTGTAAACCACTCAAAAGAAGAAGCCATTCAAATGCCTGCTGACAGATGAACAAGGAAATTGTGAGTATCTGTGCAGTGGCATGCTACTCAGCAATTAAAAACAACAATGGCCACAACAACAAAAGCCAGTGAATTATTGTCATGTGCAGCCACAGGCAATATTCTTAATATTCTGTTGCATGAAAGAACTGAAATGAAAGTATGGTTTTAAAATTCTATCTATGTAAAACTCCAAAAAATACAAACTATATATAGTGATGGAAAAGGCAATCAGTAGCTGAAGGAGGAAGGAGAAGGGAAAGAGGTGAGACCACTTCAGGAAGTAAACACAGCTCACTGTCCTGACTGTGCCAATGGTTTCCTGCGTGTACGTGTCAGACTCTCAGACTGGACACCTTAAGAAAGCATGTGCAGTTCACTGAAGGTTGATTATAAGAGCACCTCTCCATTAACTCAGTTTTTCTATTTAAATCTTCCATAGTACTTGACTCTCCCCCTAACACAGTGACTGGAGTATCCCACTTAAAATGGGCAAAGGTGTAGGCTGCTGAGCGTTAGTTCCCATATGTAAAACCAGCTCACCAAATTTAAGATCTTTCCTTTACCCCATGGTTTAGATAGATGAGAGCAAGCAGTTCATAGGTCCTTAGGGGTTAATGCAAAGGCTGAACTCTCAGTGCATACACTTGTCACAGCTCTTCTCACTCACCTCAGCACCATAAGAAAAAAATCACACAGTCCCTTACTTCCATAGGATACTCTAGGGATCTGTCAGCTACAGCCTACAGGTCAAACCCACCCACCTCATACATCTATGTTGGCTGCAAGCAAAGAAGGGAATTCACATTTTAAATAGATTTTTTTTATAAAAAAAAAGATGTCAAAAGAACCTCATACCATACAAAAACTATATGAAATTCAAATATCACTGTCTGAAAGTTAGAACACAGTATGAACATTTATTTACATGTTGTCTATGAGTGCTCCTACTTCTGGGAGCAGAGGGCAGGGGTGTGACAGACCACATGACCTACAAAGTCATGTAAAGTATTTTTTACATGGCTCCCCTCTCTCATTTTAGTAAATACTTTCTTTCTAGCTAATAACCAAAAAAAGATATCCCAGAATCTGTTTGACCTCAGTAGCTGCTTCTCTGGGTTCACAGTCAGATATGCAACCCCCTCTTTTCAACCCATATACTGTTTCCTGTACATCCCCAAAGCAGTTCTAAAAAAAATCGCCTGGTATTTTGGACACTTTGCATTTCAAGGTCCCTAAACCACCTGAGTCAGTTTAGGCAAAGGTCCAACAAGTTCCTTTGCATCTGTCCTGGTTGCTTGTGGGTAAGGAGAAACTTAGGTCATCCTTTGCCTGGACCCTCTCAGCACCACATTCCTCCCCAGATATAGAACAAGTTCCCTAGATCACATGCCGGCAGGGTTAGCCCTCCCCTGTTTCACGGCCAGGCTAGCAGTAGTTTCAGCCTTCACTTACATCCTAGGGCCCATGCAAAACTCCATGGAAAATGAGGTTTATTTCTCTTGGCTCTTATTGCATCTATACTTTTGGTTGTAGCTCAGATCATATTCTATCTCCAGCTTATATTACATTTCCTGGCCTTTCTTTCTCTTCTTTCCCATACACACAATCCTTCAGCCACCACCAAAGTATTACAACCAATTCTGAAAATGCAATTAAGAAAGGGCTGGGCTGTGGTGGCGCACACCTTTCATCCCAGCACTGGGGAGGTATTGATAAGTGGAGTTCTGTGAGCTTGAGGCTAGCCTGGTCTAGAGGCTAGCCTGGTCTATAGAGTGTGTTCCAGGACAATCACGGCTATACAGAGAAACTCTGTCTTGAAAAACAAAAAACAAAAACAAAGCAAAACAAAAAAAAATGGGAAAAAGAGAGAGAAAGAAAAAAAGAAAGAAACTAAGACAAGAAATAAATGCAGACTAGCAAGTCACTCCCAAAGCAGGACTCTCCTGTTCACCTAACAATCTTCAATTATACCTTTTCCATATGGTTGCACAACATAGCAAACCTTGCAACAAGTGGCTGGAAATTCCCAGTAACTCACAGGTGGTTCTGTTCATCTCTATCTGGAAGAGGGACGGGTGGCAAATGGACAGTACCATCTCCTTACATCTAAAGATACCACCTCCACACTTCAGACCCTTTCTTATATAAGAATTAAGCCCCAATGATCTAGCCAAAAAGAAAAGAAAAACAAAACAAAACAAAACAAAACTATGATCTGAAAAAGATTATGTCACAGAGTCAACCTAGGATGGAGGACACATTTTAAAGCCAGAACACTTTGATTTGTTTCATTTTGTTTTTTCAGTTAAGAACCTAAATTACTGACCAGTTAGCACATGTGGCCCTGGGCCAATAGTAAATTGGGTCAGAGGATCCTGCACAGACATGACTTGGCCAACAGCTCACTAATTAGGAGAATTTAGCAATGATCACATCGTTAAACCATTTCAGCAAAACAGGTTTAGCACTCCCCCAGCATCCAAGGGTACTTTCTTGTTCCCTCCCCCTCCAACTATGTCTCTATTTAAGCAGACCTCCAGACTGGACCTCAGCCCTCACTAACTGACCTTTGTAAAGTTCCCTCAGCTCTCAATGTTATCTCCAGCATGGAACTGACTTCCTCAGAGACTCTTCAGACTCACACTTGTGTCATCATCAAACCAAATGCAGTTGTGTCCAAATCTTACCCCTCACTCCTAGAACTTGTCTTCTCTTTAGGAAAACATTATAGTCTCCCCATAAACACCCCCCGTGTCTGTCTGTCTGTCTGTCTGTCTGTCTCTCTCTCTCTCACACACACACACACACACTCACTCTCTCTCTTCCTCTCTCTCTCTCTCTCTCTCACACACACACACTCACTCTCTCTCTTCTTCTCTCTCTCTCTCTTTCTCTCTCTCTCTTTCTCTCTCTCTCTCTCTCATATAAATCAACTGGTGTTCATGCACACAGCTAATTTTCACAATAGTGACTGAGGTCACGCCCTCCCTTTCACTTACTACATGAGGTAGCCACTCCACTGGGGACCATGTCCTAGCCATCAGATCCCAAATTAAAACCTAGTCACATACTTAAACATACTATAAGAGAGATAAAGCTTGAAAACACACCATGATTGGCTAATTTTGGTTGTCAATTTGATGGGATTTACAATCACCATGGAAACAAACCTCAGGGCATGGCAGGTGACTAAGGGACTCAGTTAAATGAGGTGGGAAGTCAGACCCTAAACTCTCTCTCTCTCTCTCTCTCTCTCTCTCTCTCTCTCTCTCTCTTGCTTGCTGCCAACAGCATCGTGTGCCAGGACAGACCCTAACCTCACAGTGAGCCAAAACAAACTCCTCAGTCCTTAAGGTTTTTTTTTTTTTGGGGGGGGGTGTCTTGTTGCAAGACATTAACCAATACAAAACGCTAGATGATAAAACCCAGTCACAAAACACCAAGTGTTAGAAATTGTAGAAGAAAATGCTAAGATCCTTATGTGCAATTTGTATAGAAAAGGATGTATTGGCACATAATGTACACCAATTCTCCCATATACTTTGAAAGCTCTCTAGATTAATATATAATATCCAGGACCATGGAAATGCTATATAATAGCTGTGCTGCATTGTCTAAGGAATAATGACAAGAAAAAGTATGTACCCAACCAGGACAGACCCAGCTGCCTGAGTCCACACATGCAGAATGCATGGATTCAGAAGGCCAACATTATACAGTTTTCAGAATAGGAAAATTCAGAATCACAGAAGGAGATAAATGCTTTCCCCAAGGCATGGAATGGTTGCTAATGGGTTTCTTTGGCAATGACAAAATGTTCTAAACTCGGAGCGTGATGCTAGCTACACCACCCTGGAAATATGCAGAAACCACCGAACTGTATGTTGTATATAGATAAGCTAAGTGTATATGACTCATATCTCAATAATGCTATTAAATGTGGTTTTACCTTTAATACAAATGAAGATTACCCCATTAAGCAAAGTCAGCCAGTCTTAGAAAGACAAATATTTCATGTTTTCTCTCATTTCTTTGGTTCTTGCACTTTATACAGATGCAAGCAAACCATGTATATTCAGATGACATGAAAGCAGAAGCAAAATTATCTAAGGGACTAATGTGGGGCAACAAGGAAGGAAGATGGGGGACAGGAGGGACATGGGGGACATGCGGGACTGTTCAAAGTACATTGTATATTCACATGAAAATGGCCAAATTGAGTAGAACCTCAAGAAGAAAAAATCTAAACCTGCTACATTCCTATCTTTGACACTCCACGGCTCCCTCCTTCTCAGGGCCTCTCACCTTCCCAACTGAATCTTGCAGGCCACAGGCTTCCCCCGGCAAAGCTGACTTACAGAAACAAGGCTTCCCTTCTTTTGCTTCTTGCCACATCTCCAATCCTATGATGCCTGACACTTCCCCATAAGCACATTCTTCCACATAATGCCCAGCTAATACTGAAATGGTTTTTCCAAGAGGAGATGCATTAGTGCACGACTCAGTGTGCACATACCACAGATTCGAGGACCTCTGGGGGGCTTCAACTCCTTAGTCTCACCTGGTCATATATCAATGCCTCACATTCCCTCCCTAATAACTCCACCTTGTCCAGATCTAATCTCTCTCTCTCTCTCTCTCCCTCCCTCCCTCCCTCCAGCACCCCCTACACATACACACCATCACCATCACCACCACCAGCAGCAGCAGCAGAAGCAGCAACGGCAGGAACAATACTTTCCTATGGGGAGCCATTTTCCTCACTTGCACTTAACCACTTCAAATCATGACATTTCTCTGAAACTGTCACACCATAGTAAGTCGACTCCCTTGACATTCAGGTTACTGTCCGCTCTGGAGGCTCTCCTGAGAGGGGTGATGTAAAAAGGGCAAGCGTAGCCTCACTTAACATCCTCTGGATCTTCGCTCCCATGGGCTTGACCAGCCACCAACTACCAAACACAAAGCCCCAGCCTCAGCCCCAGCCTGCATCATGCCATTTCTACCTTAAGCTTCCAAATCTATGAGTTAAACAAACTTCTTGTTTGCTAAAGCTGGTGGTCTCGGGTAACCAATTATAGTAACAACAGACCTGAAGAACAGGACCCCAGAAGCTACTGCCAAAACCAAACCTTTTCCGTTTGGGAGGTGTGGATGCATTTCAAACACCTGCTAGTAAATCTTTGATGATCTGGAAACTGGTTTTAACTGGCTTTTAAAAGATCCAAACACTGGGCTTAAGAGGAAAACAAAATCAGAGGTTAAAAGACACCAAATTAGAAGAGCCAGAGATTTTACACCATGGCAAACCGATTGGCTAGTGCTAAATGGAGGACAGAAGGATTAACCAAGATCCCTGTGATCTATAAAGGTCACACTTATTCATCTGGAAGGTGAGAACAAAACAAACGAAAGGGACAGAAGAAAATCAGCAGCAAAAAGCTGGTGGCTGTGGCAATAGCTAGCAGGGTGACTGAGATGGCGGGCCTTACAGCCTCAAGGATTTCCCAAGCGTGTATGGACTTTTTTGCTCAAAAGCAACCAGCATGCTTGTTTTTCTAGGCCAGGGTCCAGAGGTCTCTGTCCAGGTAGGAACTGCTGCCTTTAGACTACCACAGGCTTTCCTGTGGGGAACCTCTGACCAATGCAATTCCTTACTGTAAGCTTTTCCAACGTGACCCTGAATGATAAGAAATGGTTAGACAACATCTTGAATTCAGTTACTGCTATTGAACACATCAAACAAGCATTGCCATCTCTAGACTAATATGGGTTTTTTTCCACAGTCATGCTGAACCAAATGATTCAATTGCGGTAGCTTTCTAAATCTGATTATGTTATTCGGGGAATCCCACAAACGTTTTTGCCATTTATTACACTTGCTAATTAGGATCTGTACGGGTCTGGGTCTTTATCTTCCCCAACCTGCAGTCACATGCTCAGGATACCTCTTCAGTAAAAGCAGGGCTCCTGGCTAATACAGTTAATGAGTTTAGCACTGCCAAAATGTCAATGGTTTTTTATTTGTTAAGAAAGGGACTAATTTATCTAGTTGAGCTGCCTTAGGTAATTTTCATGCAAATGTCAGAGCAGCAATCAGGAGAAGTGAACAACAATAAAGATGATTGCTGAAAAGGAGCAGAGAACACCCCACTGTCAGGCTACTTTGATTTTTCAAGCTCGGGATTCCATCCTGAGATGAGGCAAGGGCCAGACAGTACAGCAAAGCAAAACTGTGCATTCTGTCTAAGGGACAGTGACACTCCTGAAACATTTAAACACATAAAACACAAGAAAGAGAAATGTAAACCTCCCAAAATAAGGAAATGAGCATAAAGTACCCCAGAGGAAGACGTGAAAGAACTGAGCTATAGGACTTAATTCACCTTCCTTCACATCAGGTTGTCAGATGTTAAATGAAGGACGAGTGTCAAAGGTACCCCATGAGCTAAGTATGTTCATTCACCTCAGAGTCTGATGACCTAAGTTCGGGCCCCAGAGCCCATATGGTAAAAGGAGAGAACTTTCTCCAAAAGTTGTACTCTGGCACATAAACATGCATGTGTATGAATGGGTATGCGCTCATGGGAATGGGGGACAGGTTTTTTTTTATCATGGATCAAGACTGTTTAACTTATGCCAGCCCATCTGAAGAAATGTTCCCTTAACCTCCTAACAAGATGGGAGCATGTGTTGATTTAAATGGTTAACCTCCATTATTGACAGACTTACATTGGGCACACATCAAATTATTCAAGTCATTATAATAAGAAAGGAGAGTCACACAAAATAAAGAATAACAAAAATAAAATCCTAAAGGCCTCCTGTGATTAAAAAGCCCTCAAAATAGCCTTTCTTGTTCCTTGCTCATCCCATTCCCTGAGAGATTCCCTTTTATTACACACAATGGCACATGAAGATGCTCTGTAGTTTTAAATACAAGGTTCTTTTGAAGCGTTTAGCTTACAAGATTAGGTAAGAATATGGTGGGTTACAGGGCCTCTGTGTTGAAAGCTGAGAAAGAGTGGGGCATAGTGGTACACACCTATAATCCCAACACTCGGGAGAGTGAGGCAGGAAGGTTGCACATTCTAGGACCACCAGGGCTACACAGTTCAACTGAAATCAAGGCCAAGTGGTAACTTAGATCATATCTCAAAGAGGTGGAAGAGGAGAGAAGGAGGGAGGGTAAAATGAATGGAGATACAGTTCAGTAATAGATTTCAAGCACCAGTGCAAAAAGTTAAAAGGGAAGCAGGGGAATGTTTCCTTTCTTTAAAAAGCTGATTTTGTCTATGTGTGTCTACCAACAAAAGTTTAGCAGTCAGAGGAGGCAGATCCCCAGAACTTGAATTGCAAGCAGTTGAGCTGCCTGATGTGGGTCTTGATTTGGAACTGAAAACTCTGGAGGAGCAGTAAGCAACTCTAACCTGCTACTCCCACCTCTTTAGCCCCAAGACGTTTAATTTCAGTTTCCCTACTTTGGTGAAGAGTCTCCTAGTAAGAACTTAGAAACTTAGCATCTGGGAGAAATAAATGACTGACCTACAATCCTGACCTGCTCCAAGGAACGTAGTCCCTGATTCCAAAATTCCAGAGCAGAGATTGTTCATTACTTTACCAGAAATGCTAATGCTTGTGTAATCAAAAGTGACTTGTTATCTTAACAAAAAATAGCTACTTTCAGCACAGTTCTCTGCATTAAAAATTACCATTTGCTTGACCTAGGAATAGCTCAGTGGGTAAAGGGGCTTGTAGCCAACACTGAGGACCAGAGTTCAATCCCAGGAATCCACATGGTGGAAGAAGAGAACTGACTCTATGAGTTGTCCTCTGACCTACACACACACACACACACACACACACACACACACACACACATACACACACACACACACACACACACACACACACACACACACACACACACCTTGGCATGTGTACACTTGTATGCATATAAAAATGTAATACAATTTTTTAAATTAGAGGTTGCTTATCTTTAGCTTGTTTGTATTTGCTTTTTAGTTTTTGTTTCTGTCTTGGTTTCAGTCACTACCGGAAGGGAAATATAGGGTTAGATATTGGAGGTTCTGCTGTTTATGCTGTGACTTAAGGCAAGTTATTTAAATCACTGCTTCAAGATCTTTATCAAATGAGGCACATAGTAGGCACTCGAAAGTAAGGCAGCCACCATGCAAACGTTGTCTCTAACACAGGAGACTGAGTGGCATGGCCGTATTTGTTCTGTGTATGATTTTTTTTAAAGTATCTCCACCATCTATATAAATACTACATGGCTACTGTTTTAGTCTCAAACACATGCACAGACACACAGACACACAGACACACAGAAAGAGAGGGGAAGGGGAAAGAGAGGGAGTGACAGAGGGAGAATGTTTCATATCCTATCAGGGTAATGTGTACTTCTGTCTTCTCCTTTCCCTCATAGATTTACATAAATAATAAAGAAGTATAATTACCCTCTTTGATCTGATATTGGACTCTCTCACCCTCATTTTAGCATAACCAAGTGATACAAAACTCCTTTAATGGCAAAATATCATTCTTTTCTCAGTGATTTGCAATTACCAGGACATAGTTGTCCACGTTGCTACACACACACACACACACACACACACACACACACACACACACACACACCACCTTTCCAACAGCTAACCTAGAAACAGGGGGAAGCTCATCAAGATTCAGGCAACACTAGTAACAGAACATAATTAGCTTTTTTGAGATTTATGAGCCGATTCTGTCCACAAGATACAGTAATGATTCCTTTAAAACTGATAAAGCAATAAAGCTCAGAATGGAAAGAGACATTCTGTGAGTCAAGTCTGGGGAATTACTTCATCACATCTGACGAGGCTGCTTTTACTTTTGTCTTCCTTCATCTGAATTTTCAATTCAGAGCTAATAAAACCACTACAGTATGTAGGCAGCACAGAATCAATCTCTCTCTCCTCTTCCACTCTCTCTCTCTCTCTCTCTCTCTCTCTCTCTCTCTCTCTCTCACACACACACACACACACACACACACCTCATTAATCAGGTGGCACCCATTTCTTGAGGCCATTAGGCACAGCAACTGTAGAAATGGGGCAAGAACTTGGGAACAAAGCTGTTGCTGCTTCTTGCTGTGCTGCTGACTCAGTGTTATGAAATCGTTAGGGAGTGAATGACAATAAAGGAATCTTCTAATCTGCTCTACTTGTCTTGGTGTTGTGTGCTGAAAGGGGCACCAGAGAAATTTTTGGAGTGGGAAGGAAAATAAAGAACTCTTCTAAAATAGGAAATTAGACTCAGTACCAATGGCAGAATCATTGGGTAGTTTCTACCAACAGTTGGGATACCATGAACATGTCCTTTCCCCTTCCAGCAGGCAAAGTCCCGCATGCATACAATCTCTTCAATATACCATAGATCAGCAGAGTCCTACTTTGTTCAAGGGTTTCTAACAACCACATGAAGGAGTTTACACATGAGATTCGAGATCTTCAGCAACATTCTGTGGAGAAGGAGGTCAGGGCCTTATGCTTTATTCTGTGCTGTGCCTGCTACATGGCCTCATCATTCTCTACTGGCTTTTCCTTGATGTCTGGTACTATATATGCTAGATAGAACAGAGCAGAAGGCAAAGTACCAGCCACCCCCAGCTTCTGGAAATAAACAAAGAATAAACAAGAAAAACATGGCACAGGCACAGACACATTAATACACTTAATGCATATATAAATGAGCGTGCACACAGGAAACTCAACATGAGTTTCCCAGAATGGGTACTAAGTTGGCACTTGATGGGGCCGGGCAAAACCAGCTGCAAGGAGTGGCAACAAAAAAAGACTATTTTCACGATCAAGTTCTATTAGTCAAGGAAAATATAAATAACACTGTGTGAATGCCATGAAAACAATGATCAGGAATCTCCTTGTTCAAAATAAACTGTGTACAAGCAATGGTTGGTGTCATTTGGGGTAGGCTAAAAAATACACTCTTGTAACACCTCTATCTTACACTTTCCAGGCCTGCCAACCATATTATAATCCTAATTCTACCCTAATTGTGGGTTCATATATATATGAATGATATCTATGGGAAGCTACCTCCACTCAAACATCTCTGAACAGTGTTCAACAGCTGTGTGAAGCAGAGCAGTATCTTCTAGAACTGTAGAGCCCCAACAAGGATTCACTTCTGGCAAGGCACATGCAGAACGTACTTCCTAGGACACCTCGTAGAGCTGTGACAACATGAAGAAGTAGGGTGAAGCAGCACCCCGATTACAGGCATTGGAAGCTGCTCTGTTCCTGCTTTTCCATTGCCACTGATGGTACAATTCTTAGCAAGCCAACTTGGTTCTCCAGTAAGGAGGGAAAACCAGTAGGGAAGCATCTGGATTGAGCCCAGATAATTTAATTTGGACTGAAAACTACTTCGAAAGCTAATAAAATTGAAGGCAGACTAGTGCTCTGGAAATTATTTTCCACCATTCAAACAGCCAGGTTTCTACAGCCATCCCCTCCAATGGGCCTCATTCCACATCATACTGGAATCATTGGGTGTAAATATTTTCATCATCCAAGTTTCCACAATCTACACATTTCTGAATGAATGGTATATCTTATGCATGAGAAAAAACTTGTGCTGAATGACATTTCTAGCTAGTCAGCCAGGTTCTGACAGCTCCTGTGCCACCCTGGGTTTCCTGCCTGGCATTCAACATGTCAAAGGAATGGGAGCAGAGAAAAACAAGGCCAGCTTGCAGATGGCTTCACTCACACAGCTTGCAGGCAAGCTTTTCCTCACTTCCAGAAAGCAGTAAATACCTGACTATGCTGGTCACTAGAGCTGCTAACCAGGGGATCATTCAGAGTAGGCTAATGTATTAATGAACTTCTAACAGGGAAATGGGGTGGGGGCAGGAGGCACATGAAAACACCAGTGGATGAGGAGGCTGTAACAGACCCTCCATTCTAACTCAAAAATAGTCCCTCAAGTTCCCTTGTTCAGTCCATCACATGGCATGGTTTGCCAAATCAGTGGGTTAAATATTTTAGATGATCATCTTGGTAATACCCACTTTAAACAAAAATTAAGTCAGCTCTGTAACTATAGACGTGTACTCAGCAGACAGTTCAATTTCGGGACTTGTAAGTGTTAATCTTCCTGCTATTTACAGGAAGTCACCACTAAATCAGAGAGAACCTGCATAAACCTTGGCAGCTCCTTCGATCAGCAAAGACTCCACTGTGCTCCAGGGATCTCAGGCTGGTCCCCAGGGTATGGGGTTGGACTGTTCCAGAACTTAGGGGTCACAATATATGCCCTAAGGCAAATCCAGCTACACTTCCTCAATAAGCCAATAAAAAGGCCAAATTTAAAAAGCAGGAAAAGGAGGGTTTTTTGTTTTTCAATGTGGCCACATGGGAAGAGAGACAAAGAGATCCAATGAACCTGCAGTCTTCTTTGAGGTCCTAAACTGAGATCAAAGTTTAAATAGCAGTCCTGGTGAAGGTGTGGTCCCACCCACCATTGACCCACCATTGTCTGGGCTTCAGTACCCTCCCTGTAAGACGGTCTGACAAGCTGTTAGAATTGTGTGAAATTCTCTCTCTGGGAAACAAGTTCCCAGCCTTGCTAGTTACCTTCACCTTTTCACAGCAGGATTCTTGGGGAAATTCCACTCTCCTTGGTGTCCACTGTTTCAGTGGGCCAAAATAATCAGACTGAGGCACAGTGTGTCTTTAGACTGTTTTCATTTCTAACAGCATATGCAAGGCAGAGAGAGAGAGAGAGAGAGAGAGAGAGAGAGAGAGAGAGAGAGAGAGAGAGAGAGAGAGAGAGAGTTTAAGACATACAAAGGAGAGAGAGATAAAGTAAGAATCCCAAATGTGACTTTTAAATGGACCCACTCCATGTCAGGAATGAATCTTCCTGACCTGGTTCCAACTTACCCTCTTTTCCCTCCTCACCAGGGGTGGGGGTGTTTAACAATCAGCAAAGCCACAGTCATCCTGAATCCTCCTGTTCTGTGTGTTTGGTCTCAGCCAAACACTTAATCAGAATGCTCCCTACCAAGCATGGAAATAAATTTGATTTTGGTCTAGCCAGGATTAGATTCTGAGCACCAAGAAATTAAAAATAACCTCTATCTAATCTAACAGACCAGCCTCTGACTTCTTGGCTACTCTCCATAGGCCCCTCTTGCTAAAGCTCCTGGAATTCCTCTCTAGCGACTGCCAAAGCAGTATGAGGTGGGAAAACACAACTCTTCCCATGTCCTGGTCAGAACTCTCAACTCTGCTTTTGTAACTAGAGATTTCTCTTTCCACACAGAACTGCTGACCGTCCATCTGCAAAAGGTACCATTACCCCCAGATGCATGCTGCTCACTCACTCCTGAGGACTTGGAAGTCCCTTGTGGGTAAGCATACAAAGCTATTTATTTTAAATAGAGAAGTGGTTCCCTTGCAAGTCTCGTTCTATATTCACTGCGACTCCATGGGGAAATACCAACGACAGAGTATTGTACAAAGACCAGTGCAAACAAATTCAGACGTGGAACAAAAGCAGCTGATACCCTGGATATATAAAGAATTCATATCATCATTATCACCGTCGCTGTCATCATCATCATCATCATCATCACCACCACTACCCACACACATACACTCAGACACACTGCAGGTGGCCCACCTCAAAGACCCCAAATAGAGTACTAGTGTTCTTCTGGATTTCTCAATCTGATAAGACCCAATAACCAACCAGTGTCAACAAAAACCTACTGAGAGCAGATTACCGTACACCCCAAACCAAAGTTACAGCTAACATTAAAGTCCAATTATTTCAATAGTGTGAGCTACGGAACTGTTGGAGGTAGGCAAGAGTCACTGAGGAATTAGAATTTCTCCTCTTAAAATAGAATTATAAAATATGTACTTTAGTGAGGACACCCAATGATGCAGTTAAAAGTGAGGCAGAAAAAGATGAAAACCTGCATATTAAACTAAGAAAAAAGGGGTATTTTATATTTCTGCTTCTCTTTTCCAGCTAGTTTCAGGCCTCAGTTTCCTCATCAGGTGTACAAAATAAAAAAGTTTGGATAAGACAATGTACCAGAGATAAGCATCCTTAGAACAGACACAGAAGCACACTTTGTTAATGGCATGCTTACCAGGCAAGTCTTGGTCACAAGATCATTGCCAAACAGCTTTTCACAAATAGGAAGGCACCAGCTTTCAGATCTCTCTGGAGCTGTATCTGGTATAGACCACTCAAGTGGTATGGAGGCTGGTGATGGGGGAGGGGATGTAAATGTAAGTCACCAGAAGGAAAGGCAGAATCTACATCAGTTCTCTCAGCACTGAATCACCAATCAAGGTATGGCCATTTTCAAATGACTCTCAGCCAGGGTCCCTGTCACTTGGTTCTTCCAAATATTCCTTTTAAGGGGAAAATAAATCCAAATATTCTGAAGATATCCAAAACTAATTAAGTTTTTATAGCACAATTGTCTGTGGTTATTAAAAAGAAAATATGCAATTTTAAAAGTTTATCAAAAGAGCAAGCATTGGACACTAGACCGTACTGCCCTTGGGATACAACCTCCCTGGATGTGCTAATACTTTCTCTTACCCTCATCGCATCCATCACTTCCACCCACCACCCACAACATACATCATGTACAGAGGTAGGTGTGTGTGTGTGTGTGTGTGTGTGTGTGTGTGTGTGTGTGTGTGTGTGTGTGTGAAGGATGAAAATAGAATCAGCATGCACTGGCTGATTTTTTTGTGTCAACTTGGCACAAGCTGGAGTTATCACAGAGAAAAGAGCCTCCCTTGAGGAAATGGCTCCTTGAAATTCAGCTTAAGGCATTTTCTCAATCAGTGATCAAGGGTGGGAGGACCCATTGTGGGTGGTGCCACCCCTAGGCTGGTAGTCCTGGGTTCTATAAGAAAGCAAGCTGAGCAAGCCAGGGGAAGCAAGCCAGGAAGCAGCCCCTCTCGATGGCCTCTGCATCAGCTCCTGCCTCCAAGTTCCTGCCCTGTGTGAGTTCTAGTCCTGACTTCCTTTGGTGATGAACAGCAATGTGAATGTGTAAGCTGAATAAACCCTTTGCTCCCAACTTGCTTCTTGGTCTCGATGTTTTATACAGGAACAGAAACCCTGACTAAGACAAAGAGCAATATTCAAAACTCTCTAGCGCGATCCACATTCTTGCCCAAGGTTTAAGAAGCCCTAGGTGATGTAATGGGAACTGATTTTGTTGTCTTCCTATGCTATTTGTAGTCCTCCCATGGTCCTTTGCTCCATGTATCATGTGTGGTCTCATCTCCCATGCTCCTTTACTCCATGCGCTCATCACCTTGATGTCCCTTAAACTCACCAAGCAGACTCTGACCTCTGAAGAAAGTGTCCCTGTTTTCTGTTTCTCTGCTTCATCCTCCTTTCAGAGCTTAGTCACCGACTCCAGTAAAGAGGTCTTCTCTGATGATGTTAATGTATCCCTCCCTCTCCTTCCTTCTCCCATTCTTTCTTCCTAGAACATATCCCTGGGCATACATTGGCTCATGTGCATTGTGTGCCTCCCATTAGAATGTAAGGTTCATTAGAACAAAGACTCCATCTATTCATGTTTACTGTGTCTACAGACCTGAGGTGGCATCTGGCATACAACATTTACTGAATGAATAAGTGAGGAAGAGAGACATAATGCCAAACAATGTTTCATCAACTGCATACTTTCACCAAAATAGAAAAGTCATCGGCCATCTCACCTGTCACACTGAACAAGTCTGTCAAAGTCCTATTCTCTCACCTATCGAATAGAATACATATATAATTCAAGTGATTGGCTTGGCTTAGGATAGACTGGTAAAGAGCTCACGGTGTCCCTAAGGAGGTAGACACATGTGTACATTATAATATATGTTCAGAACAGAAAAGAGCAGAGGTAGAACTAGCTTAGGCCACAAGGGGTTGTGGAGGAAAAGAAAGAGCCCAAGGAAACCCAGGATACTCTTCAAACAGGTTCATAAAACTCACAGGAAAGCAGTGGCAAGCAATTATTCCCACACTCTCCAATCAGTCAAGTGGAGATGCTGTTGCTTTCCTAACTTCGGCGCACTCTCCTTCCATGTTGGCATTCTTCCCCTTGATAACTACTCTAGTACATTTCCTAAGTTCAGTTGGGAATAACTGACCTACTCATGCTATGAGGCTTTGTAAACATTTCTAGTTACCATTCATCAAATATGGGAACCTTTGGGCTCTTGCCCATTTGTCTCACCAGGCATCCAAACACTCATAAAATCTCATGATCAGTGATCTGCTTCACAGTACTTCCCAACCAACCGAGCTTCTACTGCAAAGTCAATGAGCCAAGCCTACAGTTCTCTTTATGAATTAATAGTGGCTAACTTGGGTTTTTTCCCCCTAAGGGGTTTGCATTCTCCAGGCTGTAACATCATTGCTGACTTAAGCAGTATCCTGAAGGATTTGCACAGAGACACCCTTAGTCACCTATTATGACAATGCAAGCCTTCAAAAAATATTCTCTTCCTCTTATGTAATAACTTTAGTTGTTTTTAGTCAGCAAGGGATAAAGGGCAGTCATACGAAAGACAGAGAAACTCTGTGGTATATGTGATATTTGCTCTGCTAATGTAACTTGCTTGCCCAGCCCACATAACTTTTCTTTAGAGAATGAGGGAGCACTACTGGGAATTTGGTTTAATAAGGGAAGGGGTGGGTTCAAAACAACCACACATGAGATGTATCATGACATCCCCTCAGGCAAATAACCTATATCCTACAAGTTTGGATTTTTATGTATTTATTTATTCACATATATTTATAGTCTTGTCCAGTTCTATAATTTTGCCAACACAAACTCCTCTCCCATGGTGAAGTAACACATTACAAATAATCCTGCTTTTCTAAGATCAACAGATTAATGTTGCCCTGAGTGTGTGAGTGCAGATTAGGCCTTCCAGCTGCCTCCTCACCTAGGAGGAAGTCTTCCTTGTGAGTTGCACTGGGGAAAACACCACTAATTCACTAAAGGCTTTATTTCCTAAGTATCACACTAGAGCATCCTCTACTCCAGGTAAGTCTGCCCATTTAGGCACCTGGCATCTCAAGTCTTGTACCAACAGGCACTTTCCTTAAGATTAAAACAGTCTTGGGTAGGAGTTAAAAGCTTCAAGCCCACACTTGAGCCCAGAGATCTTGTATATTCTCTTTCCCTCCTCCCCTTCCCTCTCTCCCCCCTCCCCCTTCTCTCCCTCTCCTGCTTCACTCACACCTCTCCTGTCATCAGTCTAACCTGTAACCAGCCAGCCTGTTCTTACATCCCACTTTCTCCCTTCCCCTGTTACTTTGACATCCACCTAGTTCCAGCCACAGACACCATGTCTTTGGCTCCATCCACTGCTCTTCCCCTGGGTCTGAGTCATGGCCTCACTGTGACAGTAGACTCTAGCCACACAGAGCCTTATCGGCCAACCTCACCAGCCTCAGTCCTCTCTGCCCCACAGAGATTTGACCACCTCTAATAGGAACCAGAGTTCTGCCTGCAGGGTTGGGAGGAGCACCAGTTCTGGTGACAGTGCTCAAATATCAAAGCTGAGGTCCTCAGGTGCCTTTGGTGCAGCCAAGGGCTGTTGTGTCTATCTCTTCTGTTAAATGAGGATCATTCCACTCTTATCTGTGTCTCTTTTCAGACTCTGGAAACTCAATGCCTGGAATTCTTCAGCCTCTGAAAGGCTTCATTCTAACCATATCCATTTCATTGTTATCAAAAACACATATCTGAGCACGGCTCAGGATTACAATACAAATCGAGTTAAACAGGTTTATTAAACAAAATGTTCCCTTCTAAGAGCATGTGATCTCAAGATGAGCACTGTAACAGAAGCTATTGAAAGGAACCAGCTCTGAATGGTGCCACCCTCTAGAGGAAGCCAGCCCCAGCATGCACCGCCAGGGCCTCCCTTTCCCCAGGCTGCTCAGCCTTGGTAAAGTTTGTCACCTTTTCGTGTGACTGTGGTGCATATGTCGAAGTGTGGAAATCAGAGGACAAGCCTCGACTTTCAGGAGTTATATCTCCTATGGTGGGTTCTAGAGACTGAACTCCAGTCATTAGGCTTGAGTGGTGGATATAGTCCACTGAGGCTATCTCACCAGCCTGATGTATGTATGTATGTATGTATGTATGTATGTATGTATGTATGTATGTATGTATATATGTATGCCTCTCTCAAATGTCTCATTTCTGTTTCTGTATCATGACTGTGGCAATGTCTCTCAGGAAATTTGTTTTCCAATTCAGCATGCCTAGTTCTCTGGAAGTGCTTAGAAAATGCTAGCTGCTACAAGTCTCTAAAAGAAAAACTAAAACATAAAACCATTGCAACTGTTACCAGATATCGGAACTATGGGACCCGGGCCCAGACAGTCTCTGTCATTTTGTGCCTCTGGGGTAGATTACATATGTTCTCTGTCAATTCTATCTAGGAGATGTGGAATCCATTTCTTCATTCCTTTAACTTTGGGCCAGCCACACAGCTGACCCAAACAAAATAGCAACCCTGTTCCAACCCTACACTTATGAAAATTGGCAGCAGGGCTGGGGATGGAGCTGAAACACACAGAACCCCTGGTTTTGATCCTCAACACTACACAAATTGGGTATGGTGGCACATGCTTAGAATTCCAACATGTGAAATCAAGAGGCAACATAGGAAAATCAAGACTAACCTGGGCTTCTCAAGAGCTTACCTCATTAACTCGCCATACTCCACCCCTACCCCAAAAAAATCCTCAGAAGCTTATAGCCAGGCCTGCCAAGACAAACAGAAACCCCAATCAGCAAATGAAGAAAGCTATATGGAAGAGAACTGAGCTGCTTTGCCAGCTCTGAGGCAAGTCCAACCTGTCAGCCACGTGTTTAAGCCTCTTGCTCTGGTCCCAGTCATAAGTAATCCACACTGAGTGTTGCCAAACATGAATAAGACTGCTATTTTAAAAAATGATTTATTTTGTTTTATTCATACATGTTTCTACAGTTATATATCTCTCTGTATATGTGTACAGTATCAGTCAACCAACCTCTGTTGCAGGGAGGAAAGCAGTAGATCTCCATTAATTCAAACATCTGTAGGACAACCACCTAGGTACCAGGACTCCATATTGTCTTTGGCATGGCTGTCTTGATGTTTGTGGTCTAGGATCCACACTAAGCAATTTATTACAGTGCTGTGTGATTCTATAAAGACAGAGGCATACAAAATACAGGGTGTGGGCAAATCTTTCAAGCTGTTTGCAATACTGATGTTAATTAATCTGCGGTGAAGAATAAGGGTATCCATGAAAATGGCTACATACACATCGGTCACACAAATAATTTAGGCAAGGAACAACTTTCTTCTCTGCAAGTCAGCGTCTTAATTAATGTCAGTAAAGTGGCAGGCATTCAGATGTTGCACAGCAAGTAAAGGAGGGATGCCTGAAGTACTGACTATGTTCTATTCGAGCGCACAGAACTGATGAAGGAATACTTTGAGGAAATGGACAGAAGCACTCTTACCCTCAGCAGCGAGCAGTCTTTGCAAAGCAGTGATGGAGAATTTCTGCCCATTCACTGTTCAAGTCATGTTAAAAGTGCAAGGAAGAAAAATTGATTGCTTTAGAAAATTCTTTAAGAAAATAACAGTTCTTTGTCTCCAGTGTCTTTAAGGGTTACCAAGAAATGGGAAACTTTAAAAACACATTTTGATGTTTTCACATAAATAGGTAGCTGTCTACCAGACAGGCAAATCAAACAGACAGCTATTCCTCAAGGATGAGTGAACTTGAGTTGAGTCTTGATTCTGTTGCATCTCAAGACATTTTCTTTCCAAAGCATGAATATGTCTAAGAGCCAAGCAGAATGATGGATGGGGAAATGAGTCTCACTCTCTACTGGCCACACAAGTTTTTCAGAGACAGCAAATTGTTGGCCTCAAGCCAATGAGGAAGATACCAAAGCTCTCCCTAGACAGAAATTCTGAATTGGCAGAATTAATTTAATGCTACTGGAAGTGTGGCCATTCTACTCATTCTGCTCCCTGATTTTTATTGAGGGGAGGAGTTGATCACTAATAGTGCATCGTTTAATTTTCAAGGTATTTTTAATTTGGTTGATGCTGAAATTCTTCTTTAACCTCACATTAAAGAAAATAAAAATATTTCCGCACTTTTTGACTGGAATGGGGAGCAGCTAAGAAGACAAGTTGGCAATTCGTGCTTCTCAAGTTTTTCTCCGTGTATTCTTACTGCTGGTTTTGTCTGTTCGAACTTGATTGAATGATCGTAGTAGTTAGCGACGATTTACTCTCTGTAATCAATTCATGGGATCTAGAAATGCTATGATTCAAACTAAAGAATTACAAATCAATTTAAACAGACAAAAGGGACACATTGAGGAATTTCCTATTTTCTTCCATCCTATTCCTTATACTTGCAAAGCAACCAACAGTGAATATTCAGTCCTAGGTCTCTCAACCTCATTGGCCTGGTAGCCATACTACCACAGTTGTCTCCAGGGCAGAGAGCAATTCCTCCATTGGTCACTAAAGAAAAGTTTGCTGTTCCTACTAGGGTATTAGCATATTTCATTTCATCTAGAAACTAACAAAAGTCACTCCCTCTCATTGAGTATCAACAGCATTGTCAAAGAGCGCCTCTCATGGCTATAGAGAGAAGACGCCTGAAGAAGGGTTAAAGCTCACAAGTGAATCACAGTAAGGGATTGATTACACTGGGACAGTGCTGGTCCTTTCAGGGACTGTCCTGTTTCACAAATGCCTGGTGAACAACAGGCATCTGACCCAGCATTTGACCCCTCCGATGACCTCCAGACTTCCTCCACACTCTTGGGTAATACAGAATACAAAAGGGAAACCCTGAGGGTTTTATTAACCATGCTTCCAGGTGAGGAGGAAGAGTCATCAACCAATGAGTAGGAGAGGGTCGCCTGGCATGCATCAAAGGGAAACCAGTGTTAAAACAAACAACACCAACAGCAAAATAAGGAAGAAAAGAAACTCTATACTAAAGACCCAGCATGAGAAATACAAATAAATAAGTGTATGTATGGATGTTATAGAAAGAATAATTGACAGAGTCATTCTCCACATAAATTGAACTGCCATTCAGGGTTCATAGAAATGGATCACATACCCCTTTCTTGCCCTACCAAGTTTCTAAGTACAGAAGTGAAGATAATAAATCTCATCTATTGGCTATGGCAACCATGTAACCTTCAAGATAACATGGGCAGTAGATTGTATGGGTGTGTGTGTGTGTGTGTGTGTGTGTGTGTGTGTGTGTGTGTGTGTGTAGAACTGGATGGGGACAGAAGAACTAGGTCCTGGGAACCAGAATTGGTTCCAAGGATGGTAAAAAATCTGAATAGACACATCCAGAGGACAAGAGCAGACACTCTGATGAGAACATGGTTGGCAGAGATTGTGATGGGTTTCATTGAGAACAAGAACATGCCATGTAATATTAAGTACGATTTTTCTGGCCAATCCAAGACCACAGAGCACCATCAACCCTTCCATTTGCTTTACAAGGATTAATTAATACAGTTTAGGTCAAGAACGAGCAGCTTTCTCCCAGTCCCACTGTCCCAAACTCTCTGAGTTCACTGGCAATGCTTCTGGTATTCAAGTAAAACCGTATCTCTGTGCTATGTTATATTCTTCCTAGCCGCTTCAACAAAGCACCTCTAGGTGACAGAGTTGAACCTGATAATTAGAGAGACTTAACAAAAGGGGCTTTCAAAATCCTCTCCAGGAGATAACCATTAGTGGCTTTTGATTATTAAGTGGTCCTAGAATCTCAGCTGAATGCTTCTTGGATGGGTTAGTTCTGAAGCATGACTCTGGATTCTAGTTCAGCTCTGACACCTTGCCCTAAATATAAAATTGGCAGAACTCACATAGTTCCTCATGTCTCCTTGCTCACTTCCATTTGAAAATTATATCCTCACTCAGCGTTTCTGCAGCCTTCCACATCACAGAGGCTTAAACATGGGGGTTAGGACAAGTCTCTGTTTCCTACAGCTAACACCTCAAAATGCTATTCCAGACTATGGCGGTAATTGCATAGAGGCATGATACGGGGCACCATGCAGGGTTATTCCTTCACGATAGGTTATACCCACGGCATGCTAGGGTTTACTGCACTCATTCCTGGATTTTTCTCATCAACAGTCCCTCCTTTGCAGGAGTGGCATCCTTTCACTTTTCCTGATGTTTCTGACATCACCAATGCCTGCTTCCCGCTCTTTTTCATTTCGCATTTCCCTCCTCTGATCTCCCTTTCCTCTCTTCAGTCTCACCTTTAAGCGGGACAGGTGACCTTTAAGACTAGGGCCACCATACCCAGGCAAGTTATTAAGAGGGACCCCCAAGGGCCCAAAGCAAGCATACAGACCTCATATTCCTTGGAACATGCAGTTTTATAGGTTTCCAGGCACTTTTCATATATTACCTGGAGGCAGACATCCCTAAAACTTTACTACATGGGAGGGCAGACATCCCTTAAACTATCTCACCCACACACAAAAAAATGGCTTTGAGAAACTTACTGCTCACATATTTACATACTGTTTGATGCAGCTTTATCTAATTTCAAAGCTGGTCTCTTAACACTTCAGAGTAAGCCCAGGAATTGCAAATGTGGCCTCAAAAACACAGGAGTCCAGACTCTGGCAGGAAATAAAGTTCCAAGCAGCTTTGATGTGCTTCTTCCCCACCCCCCTCCATCCAGCAGGTCATTCATCTCTACCCAGGAAGGAACCACCTTGCCTGAACAGCAAGTAAGAGGTTTAGTAACCCGTCCTTTCCGGGTCTCCAGCACCACCATCTTCCCAGCTCCACCAAATTAGTTGCTGAGGCTTTAAGCATAACGTTCCCACTGCTACAAGGAATGTAGCATATCAATAGTAGAGGAGGGAGTGAAGGAACTGGGCTCCCGACTCTAGGGAATAAAAAGCCTAGGTGGCTGGGGAGAGAGTTGTTTCTTTTCTAAGCCTCTCAGCGAAATATTAAGCCAGTTCAGGTCAGATCCTGAGTAACACAAGTTAAAACAAGATCCGGAAAATCCATCAATCTTCAGTTGCGATGCTCCCAGTCTCACTAGAGGTGGGGTGGGGGAAAGACTGGAATTGATGCGGGAAGCCGAGGCACCGAAACCCGAGCTCCGGACCTCAACAGTTTCTTACCTCGCTCAGCTCAGCTGAGGAGTCGTTTCCATATTTCACTGCAACTCCAGAATTCATGCCTGCACTTTTCAGAGCCGGGCTCGTCCCCAGACCTCCGAGCGTAGGAGCGGGCTTAGGCTAGATAGCCCGGGCTTACTCCCCTCCAGCACATTGCAGTCTAGACAGCCATTTTCACCCAGGACAGCAGCGAGGCCAGAAAGGATGGAGAAGCTCGGCACGGAAAGTCCGGCTGGAATCTCACCAGCGAGCCATAGCCGCGGGAGGCTGGGCAGCGGGTTGCGCTCGCAGCAGCTGCAGCGGCCGAGCCGGCGCCGGGACCCGCCCGCGCGCCCACCGCGGAGTCCCTGGGCGATGCCACCCTCCGCGCCGCCTCGCCCCTTCTACAGTTCCACGCAGATCCCCATTACCCGGCAGGCGGGCAGTTCGCGCCGGCGCCCAGCAGAGCTCTGGCACCCACCAGGAGAAGCCTGGGCACCGGTGCGAGGACGATGTGTGCCTAGGGTTCCCCGGAGGAAAGAGCTGGAGAGATCCGGAGCCGAGCAGCACTTCACGCTGAAGTTTCCCTCTTTGAATCGTCTGGAGTTGTAAGTGGTTTCTGATTGAACACAGCTGTCTAACTGCTGGCTAAGGGCTGCGCGGCGGAGGCGGGGCCAGGAGGAGAAAAGGGTTGGGGGAGGGAACAGAGGAGACCGTGCTGGGAGAGCAGGCATCCTTCCAGGTCTCTGCTATAGTAATTACAGGACCCAGGTCCAGAAGGGAGAGAAGGAACAGGAAAAGCCACCTGAGTAATCGTGCAGGAAATTGAAAAAACCTTCCATGTTACCAGCCGCTTTCCATGATTCAATAAGGTCAAGGCAAACCTGAACATCGTATGTTGGCCAGCGCTGAGCGGTTCTCACGCTACATTAAGATTTTACAAGAGTGTGGGACAGTCATTTTCCCTGATTAGTCTAAGTCAGGCTCCCACTTTATGTGGCTAGGGCAGAGTGCATTCTCTACACGTCCATAACCAAGATAAAACATGCCCAGCCCTTGAAAGATTTAAGACACTCGAGTGCTCGTGTCCTCTCCAATCTCCCTGCTTTTATTAAAAACACACACACCTCAACTCAGCTTAGCAGTAAATTAGCAGAGACAGGGAATAGGAGTTCGAGGCTAACCTGGGTTAAAAAACAAGAACTAGTTATAAACAAATATCACTGTTATCTTGGCAGAGCTGGGTTGTTTCTTTCTGGAGATTGGAGTATGAATTAGAAAAGCTCAAAAGGACCGGTATGTCCAATCAGGCTTCGCGTTCCCTTAGGATGAAACTCTCAGTGTACATGGTGAATGCTCTGGGAAAGAAGGGTTACCTGAAGTCTTTTATAAATAAAGTTAAAAGTCTTCCAAGCCTGGTGAGTGATGACCTTGGCTTGTAATCATAGCTTGAAAGCAAGAAGATCACATGTTCAAGGCCTGCTTCTGCTGCACAGTGAGTTCAAGGCCAGCCTATCCAAATTAATGAGAACCTGTGGCAGTAAAATAAAATAAATGGCCAGGAGAGGGCTGGTGTGATAAAGTCCCACATCTGGGATCCTTTAAAACAGGAGGGCTGCATGACTGCTTAGGAAACCTCACCAGTCTCTCCTCACACAATGGGAAGAAAATATCTCCACCTCTAGGCAGACCTTGTCATTTCCTGGAGCCTTCTATGAAAAAGCTGTTGTATTGTTCCAACCCAAAGTCTATTTTTAAAAACTCAAATAGGATGTTTATTTTTGTCTTAAGATGGCACAAAGGGGCCATATTTGCATATGTCTTCTTACTCAAGCCCTTCCTGTTTAATTCATTCATTTCCTAACAGAGACTGGGCAGGGATAAAGAATGTGTAGCTCTTTCTGGGAACTGCCAGGCTGCAGAACCTTCCATGTGGGGAGGGGTTAGGAAGACATGATACTTAAAACATGTCCTGAACTCACCATGTCTGAAGTTGGAGGTAGTGGTGTATATCCAAGCTGACTGTCCTTTGCCCCAAATGTATGGGACTGGAAGTGTGTCCAATTTTAGAGTTTTCTGAGTTTGGACTATTTTACAAACTATGGTTTGAGTCTCCTTAAGATGAAAATCCAAGACATGAAATACTCCAGAATTTGGTTTTCCTGTTTTGTTTTTTGCTTTGTTTGTTTTTGTATTGCTTATTTTTGCTTTGTTTTGCAATTTTGAGAAAAGTCTTATGATACCCAGAGAGGATTCAGATTTGTTAACTTTTTGGTGCTAGAGACCAAACTCAGAACCTTGTTCCTCCCAAGCAAGTACACAACCATCTGAGCCACGACCAGTCTTTGGAATCCATTTTTAAACAGATTTATGTATTTTTATGTATTTATTTATTTATTGTATGTATGTGAGTACACTGTTTAAGACACACGAGAAGAGGGCATCAGATCCCACTACAGATGGTTGTGAGCCACCATGTGGTTGCTGGGAATTGAACTCAGGACCTCTGGAAGAGCAGTCAATGCTCTTAACTGCTGAGCCATCTCTCCAGCCTGGAATCCATTTTTTTTTTTTTTTTTTTTAGCAACAACAACAACAAAACAAAAAAACACTGTGTCTCTGTTCAAAGGTTTCAGATTTTCAGATTATAAATGCTCAACCTGTATACATGTAGTATAAAAGAAAATGTAAAAAACGAATTAAACAAGTGCTGTTTTAATGCTACTGTCTTAGTTAAGGTTTGTACAAAACATCATGCACACAAAGCAAGTTGGGGAGGAAAGGGTTTATTCAGCTTACACTTCCACATTGCTGTTCATCACCGAAGGAAGTCAGGACTGGAACTCACACAGAGCAGGAACTTGGAGGCAGAAGCTGATTGATGCAGAGGCCACAAAGGGATGCTGCTTACTGGATTGCTTCCCCTGGCTTGCTCAGCTTGCCTTCTTATAGAAACCAAGACTACCAGCCCAGGGATGGCCCCACCCACAATGGGCCCTCTTACCCTCGATCACTAATTCAGAAAATGCCTTACAACTGGATCTCATGGAGGCATTTCCTCAAGGAAGGCTCTGTTCTCTGTGATAACTCCAGTTTGTGTCAAGTTGACACAGGAAATCAGCCAGTACAGCTACCAAAACCAAATGGATGCCT